>NW_025549545.1:42500-160000 GCF_905237065.1 Salmo salar | reverse complement strand
CTTTCTCACTCCCTACCAGTCATCCTTCCTTCCTTCCTCACTCCCCCTACCAGAGTCATCCTTCCTTCCTTTCTCACTCCCTACCAGAGTCATCCTTCCTTCCTTTCTCACTCCCCTACCAGAGTCATCCTTCCTTCCTTTCTCACTCCCTACCAGAGTCATCCTTCCTTTCTCACTCCCTACCAGAGTCATCCTTCCCTTCCTTTCTCACTCCCTACCAGAGTCATCCTTCCTTCCTTTCTCACTCCCTACCAGAGTCATCCTTCCTTCCTCACTCTCCTACCAGAGTCATCCTTCCTTTCTCACTCCCTACCAGAGTCATCCCTTCCTTCCTCACTCCCTACCAGAGTCATCCTTCCTTCTCACTCCCTACCAGAGTCATCCTTCCTTTCTCACTCCCTACCAGAGTCATCCTTCCTTCCTCACTCCCTACCAGTCATCCTTCCTTTCTCACTCCCTACCAGAGTCATCCTTCCTTCCTTTCTCACTCCCTACCAGAGTCATCCTTCCTTTCTCACTCCCTACCAGAGTCATCCTTCCTTCCTTCACTCCCTACCAGAGTCATCCTTCCTTCTCCTCACTCCCTACCAGAGTCATCTCTTCCTTCCTTTCTCACTCCCTACCAGAGTCATCCTTCCTTCCTTTCTCACTCCCTACCAGAGTCATCCTTCCTTCCTTTCTCACTCCCTACCAGAGATCATCCTTCCTTCCTTCCTCACTCCCTACCAGAGTCATCCTTCCTTTCTCACTCCCTACCAGAGTCATCCTTCCTTCCTCCACTCCCTACCAGAGTCATCCTTCCTTTCTCACTCCCTACCGAGTCATCCTTCCTTCCTCACTCCCTACCGTCATCCTTCCTTCCTTTCCACTCCCTACCAGAGTCATCCTTCCTTCCCCTCACTCCCTACCAGAGTCATCCTTCCTTCCTCACTCCCTACCAGAGTCATCCTTCCTTTCTCACTCCCTACCAGAGTCATCCTTCCTTCCTCACTCCCTACCAGGAAGTCATCACTTCCTTCCTCCTCCCTACCAGAGAGTCATCACTGATCTGACTCCTCCCTACCAGGAAGTAATCACTGATCTGACTCCTCCCTACCAGGAAGTAATCACTGATCTGACTCCTCCCTACCAGGAAGTAATCACTGATCTGACTCCTCCCTACCAGAGAGTCATCACTGATCTGACATGATTTGTAACAGAGTTGGATAGAGGGCACTACCCCTATGGGCACAGGTCTATAGTAGTGCACTAAAGCAGATTTTGTGGCACGCGAGTGTCAATCCAAGTCTAACCAGATTGGTCAGATCATTCATTACTAGGAAGGAAAGGAAGGAAGGAAGGAAGGGAGGATGCATGTCTACAGCTTAAAAACACAAGCAAAAGGTTCTATTTGTGATTATTTCTATTTGTCCATATTTGTCTATTTGTCCATGAGATCCCGCCAGGCGACTAGTAGTTTGAGCATCCATGTTAGCATTAGCATAATCACTGAGACACAGAGAGAGGAGGGACATCTTACTTACACAACAGGTGACAGGCGTGTGGCCTCAGGCAGGGCAGCGCAGCGCATGGAGTAGCCTAGCATCGGCTAGCTATAGCATAGCTTAGCCATGTAGCTTAGTTGTAGCCTCGGCTAGCTATAGCGTAGCTTAGCCATGTAGCATCGGCTAGCAATAGCATAGCCATGTAGCATCAACTTGCTGTAGCATACTGTAAAACTTCAATTTAAAAAAAAGATGCAATATGCAGAAATTCGGGTCCGCCATTTACTGGTTGCTAAAATTTGACGAGTTCGCCTAATTTCAGTTTGTGTGACAATACAAGCAGTGTAGAGAAATAGCTTTTCAATAAACATATTGTATTTTCAGCTGTTTGAAGCTGGTGTACAAAACCAAAAGTAAAAAACACATATAGAAATAGCACAAATAGAAAATATCTACCCCATTCAATGAGAATGACAGACATTTATGTGAATTTGGTCAAGTCTCCCCCCAAAAAAGTAAAAAATATTGCATCTTTAAAAGTGGGGAGTTTATTTGCTTAAATCACTGAACACAACAGGTGATAATGAGAGCCAGGCTTCTATTTTACCCAGTTGTCTATTTCCTTAATGAACACAGCTTTCGCTTATTTGGATAGTTAATTGTTTAATTCCAGCATTCACTTCCAGTATTTGAATACATTTCATTTTATTCACTAATGTGTTTTCATCTTAGTTATGCCTCTATTTTGGGAAAAAAAAAAATACTTTTCCTTGACAGAATAATTATTCTCCTCTTTGACTGGGCATTTTCTGCAGTTCTTACTTTCACCATTAGGGGGCGATCAGACAACTTCTAAGGGTCTGTACTCCCAAAGTTGTTGACTGTTTTTGTGCTTCAAGTTAGCAAGCCAACTGCTAGCTGTTTCTTACTGGTGATAAGAACTGATGATCGCCATAATGTTTCTAATCATTATTGAATTATTTAAATGTAACAAATCAAACAAACCTCGTAAACAATTAATTTAGACCCGGCATTTATTTGAAACAGGCGTTTATTTGCTGAAATGTGTGCCGTTGCCCGGTTATTAAAAGGGACAGGCGACTATTTGAGACTTTCTTTAATTTAAGTTTTAGTAGACTGGCTAGCTAGCTGTAGCATAGACTAGCTGTAGCATCAACTAGCTGTAGCATAGACTAGCTGTAGCATCAACTAGCTGTAGCATAGACTAGCTATAGCTAGCCATAGCATCAACTAGCTGTAGGATAGACTAGTTATAGCTAGCCCTAGCATGAACTAGCTGTAGGATAGACTAGCTATAGCTAGCCGTAGCATCAACTAGCTGTAGCATAGACTAGCTATAGCTAGCCGTAGCATCAACTAGCCATAGCATAGACTAGCTATAGCTAACCATACCTTAGCGAGGTAGCATGGCTAAAGGTGGCGCTAGTCCTGGCGGGCTTCAGTGTGTGTCAGCAGCAGCAGTAGCAGAACAAAACAGCACAGGCTGAGAGACATGTAAAAGCATCATGGGTAGGAGAGGGGTCAGGAGTGAGTGGTGAAAGATGAGCAGGTGGCAGCGAACGACAGGAAAGGGTGGAGTTATCTGGAGGTTTAGTAGACAGGAAGAGTATTCTCCAAATATGCCAACGAGCCAATCAAATGTGTGTGTGTGTGTGTGTGTGTGTGTGAGCGTTAGGAATCTAAAAATCCCTCTGAAACCCACAGGTAACCTTCCTAAATCACTATCCTTGTCCCAAACCTCAACCTTTACCCTAGGCCTCACAATCACAATCACATTTCACCGTCTCCATTGAAGAAAAAAATAGTTCCTGAGTGTGTGTGAGCGTGTGTGTTTTTAATCCACTGTACTCCCTTGTGTGATGCAGAGTAGCCTACAAAAAAAAAAAACCATTGGCCCTGAAGCACTACAGTGTAGGGAACCTAGTAACCTTGTGCTGTTGGGGCTGTTTGGTCCAACAGAACAAGTAGTGTGTGCAGCGGACAGGCAGACAGGCAGACAGACAGAGAGAGAGAGAGAGACAGACGAAGCGAGAGACAAGGACCACAGTGAGTTTTGGCTTTCTTTACCAAATCAATTTTAAAAACAAAACACTTTTAATAAAAATAAAAGCTTCAGTACCAAAAAACACAACTTTTTTTTTTTTTATAGAAACACACATCCACACATGATCAATGTACAAAACAAAGTCCACAGCAGTCTGAGCAACAAGCCGGGCAAAACCATGACAACCGCATCCGTGACAACCGCAACCGTGACAACCGTTACAAAAATCAAGTCTAAACCAGGAGGCAGCAGCGGCAGGAAGAGGAATGGGACTCTAAAGAGCCTGGGAGTGATGTCACAGCTGTAAGAGCCCTCTCTCTCTCTCTGTGGTCAGTATAAAACAGGAAGTGAGGTCAGTGAGGTGAAAACACTCAGAATGATTCAGATCTTACAGTTTTGAGATGACGGGATTCCCTATGACAAAACATCTCTGTCTCAACGTTAACAGAGATGATGTGATTCCCTACAACAAAACATCTCTATCTCAACAGAGATGACATGATTCCCTACAACAAAACATCTCAACGTTTAGTAATAGAGATGACATGATGCCCTACAACAAAACATCTCAACGTTTAGTAACAGAGATTACAAGATTCCCTACAGCAAAACATCTCAACGTTTAGTGAAAAGATCACAGAGGGTGTGGTCAGTAACCAGGGGGTGTGGTCAGTAACCAGAGGGTGTGGTCAGTAACCTTGATCGAAGGAGTCGTCGGAGGAGCTAAGCCCCGCCTCCTGCAGCAGGAGGGATAAGTGCTTCTGTTTCCTCTCCCGAGCCGCCTGATTGGACGAGGAGGGGGACGGTCTCTTCCTGGGCGGGGCTGTGTGGGGTCGCAACCCTGAGAAGGGGTGACAGCCTCCCCGGGGACATCCTCTTCAGAGTCAGAGTCTGGTGCAGAGAACACAGGGTCAGGACACAACTAACACACACAAACATTAACATGTTAGTCATTTAGCTTCTTAAGGTATAGGGGCAGTATTTTCACAGCCGGATGAAAAACGTACCCAAATTAAACTGGTTACTACTCTGGCCCAGAAACTAGAATATGCATATTATTAGTAGATTTGGATAGAAAACACTGAAGTTTCTAAAACTGTTTGAATGATGTCTGTGAGTATAACAGAACTCATGTGGCAGGCAAAAACCTGAGAAAAATTCAACCAGGAAGTGGAAGATCTGAGTATTGTAGTTCTTTTGAATGCCTATCGAAACTACAGTGTCGGTGGGGTTACGTTGCACTTCCTAAGGCTTCCATTGGCTGTCAAAAGCCTTCAGAAAGTTGTTTCATCCGTCACCTGTATCCGGGCAGAGTATAGGAGCTCAGTCAATCAGTGGACTGCCTGGGGACAAAGGGATTGGATATGCGCGATCCCGCGAGAGCGCCTTTCCTTATTTTTCTTCTGGAATGAATACGCTATTGTCCGGTTGGAATATTATCGCAATTTTACGTTAAGAAAACCATAAAGATTGATTTTAAACAACGTTTGACATGCTTCTAAGAACGGTAATGGAACATTTTTACTTTGTCTCATGGAACCGCGCGCTCGCGCGTAATGCCTTTGGATAGTGCTCTGTACGCACGAACAAAACAGAGGTATTTGGACATAAATATGGATTATTTAGAACAAAAACAACATTTCTTGTGGAAGTAGCAGTCCTGGGAGTGCCTTCTGATGAAGATCCGCAAAGGTAAGAGAATATTTCTAATACTAATTCTGAGTTTAGGTGACCCCAGAACTTGGCGGGTGTCTGTATAGCTTGCTGTGATGGCTGAGCTATGTACTCAGAATATTGAAAAATGTGCTTTCGCCGAAAAGCTATTTTAAAATCTGACACAGCAGTTGCATAAAGGAGTACTGTATCTATAATTCTTTAAATAATTATGTATTTTGTCAACGTTTATGATGAGTATTTTTGTAAATTGATGTGCACATTCACCAAAGTTTTGGTGGGAATACATTTTCTGAACATCACGCGCCAATGTAAAATGCTGTTTTTGGATATAAATATGAACTTGATTGAACAAAACATGCATGTATTGTGTAACATAATGTCCTAGGAGTGTCATCTGATGAAGATCATCAAAGGTTAGTGCTGCATTTAGCTGTGTTTTGGGTTTTTGTGACATATATCCCTGCTTGGAAAATGGCTGTGTGGTAATTTTTGTCTATGTACTCTCCTAACATAATCTAATGTTTTGCTTTCGATGTAAAGCCTTTTTGAAATCGGACAATGTGGTTACATCAAGGAGAAGTGTATCTTTAAAATGGTGTAAAATAGTTGTATGTTTGAGAAATTTGAATTATGAGATATTCTTGTTTTGAATTTGCCGCCCTGATATTTCACTCGCTGTGTCCCGCAGGTGGGACGCTACCGTCCCACGTAGCCCATAGAAGTTAACAGACGTTCTTATCCAGAGAGACAGTTACATTAAGATAGCTAGGTGGACAACCACATATTACAGTAGTTAGTACATTCAGATAGCTAGGTGGACAACTACATATTACAGTAGTTAGTATATTCAGATAGCTAGGTGGACAACCACATATTACAGTAGTTAGTATATTCAGATAGCTAGGTGGACAACCACATATTACAGTAGTTAGTATATTCAGATAGCTAGGTGGGACAACCACATATTACAGTAGTTAGTATATTCAGATAGCTAGGTGGGACAACCACATATTACAGTAGTTAGTATATTCAGATAGCTAGGTGGACAACCACATATTACAGTAGTTAGTATATTCAGATAGCTAGGACAACCACATATTACAGTAGTTAGTATATTCAGATAGCTAGGTGGGACAACCACATATTACAGTAGTTAGTATATTCAGATAGCTAGGTGGGACAACCACATATTACAGTAGTTAGTATATTCAGATAGCTAGGTGGACAACTACATATTACAGTAGTTAGTATATTCAGATAGCTAGGACAACCACATATTACAGTAGTTAGTATATTCAGATAGCTAGGTGGACAACCACATATTACAGTAGTTAGTATATTCAGATAGCTAGGTGGACAACCACATATTACAGTAGTTAGTATATTCAGATAGCTAGGTGGACAACCACATATTCCAGTACCGTAATTTCCGGACTATAAGCCGCTACTTTTTCCCAGGCTTTGAACCTCGCAGCTTAAACAATGACGCGGCTAATATATGGATTTTTCCCGCTTTCAAATATATATATATTTTTTAAAAACACATTCTGTGACGTGCTCAGTTTTTTGGCGGCATGAAGCTTTCATTGGACCAATGAAATTGCCGAACGGGTTAAGGTCAAACAACTTTTTTGTTTACTGTTTAGATTAAATCGAGCGCTCTCAAACTTCCCATCATTCTGATTACGGTAGTCATTTTGTTACCCTCATCATGGCAAAGACACTGAGAAATGCATATGATGCAGCTTTCAAGTTGAAGGCGATTGATCTGGCTGTTGGAAAAGGAAATAGAGCTGCTGCACGGGAGCTTGGTCTGGAGCGATGGCTTTCTTGGTAGGCTACTGTTTACTGCTAATGTTTTATTTTTTGTTACATGCCGTGTTTCATTAAAGCCTATTTATTTTTGTTACAAGCCGTGTTTCATTAAAGCCTGTGTAAAGTTCATTTGTTTCAATGTACCGGTAGGCACCTGCGGCTTATAGACATGTGCGTCTTATTTTCAAAATATATATTTTTTAATTCAGTGGGTGCGGCTAATATATAGGTGCTCTTAATAGTCCGGAAATTACGGTACACGTGATCGTAAAAAGTTTTGGTTTCGGTCCATCGTGGGTTATCTGTATTTTCTGTACCCTTCTATTGTTCTCTCTTCCCTGACCTTCGTCTTAGCGAGGTATGTTGTCCTTGGCTCTGAAATTGTTCAATATAATGTTACCCAATGTGCTGTTATGCAACAATAGATATAAAGATTTATGTTAACAAGTTATCACCGAGCTCGCTAAACTAGGGTATCTATTGTAACTTGTGAGTACTTGGGACAGTGTTTGAGCGAGTGTCCATGTGCTCGCGCAGGTACCTGAGAGCTGTGACTGCCCCAAGGGCTAAAACATATTGTGTGTTTGTCTCTTCGTGTTCAGGGCAACCAGCAGACCTCAAGTTGTGGCAGTGTCCTCGTTAAAAAGTACACAACGCAGAACGAACCACTCTACAGAAGCACAGAATAGTCTAGAATGTCATTGTATTCTGTAGCGTTAAGATTTCCCTTCAGTGGAACTAAAGGCGCCCGGAACCTAAACCATGAAAAACAGCCCCAGACCATTATTCCTCCTCCACCAAACTTTACAGTTGGCACTATGCATTGGGGCAGGTAGCGTTCTCCTGGCATCCGCCAAACACAGATTCATCCGCCGGAACTGCCAGATGGTGAAGCGTGATTCATCACTCCAAGAGAACGCGTTTCCACTGCTCCAGAGTCCAATGGTCGGCAATGCTTTACACCACTCCAGCCGATGCTTAGCATTGCGCATGGTGATCTTAGGCTTGTGCGGCTGCTCGGCCACGGAAACCCATTTCATGAAGCTCCTGACTAACAGTTATTGTGCTGACGTTGCTTCCAGAGGCAGAAGAACGTCACACACACACACACACACACACACACACACACACACACACACACACACACACACACACACACACACACACACACTCTCCGTACTAACAAAGTGTAACTCACTGTAGTTGAAGCTGGAGCGTTGAGAGGAAGAGGAGTGAGGAAGAGGAGGAGAAACCGTCTTCCTCTCACCTCTAATCTTCTCTTTCCCTCCAGACGAGAGGATCCCCCCTCCATCACTCCTCCCGCTGGGGTCAGAGGTCAGCCGGCGGCTGCTGCTGCTGAGGACGGACAGGGAGAGAGCTCTGTCCAGGTCACAGGCGAGCTGCTCATGGTCACACAGACCGACACGACGAGCCTTAAAGACCTGGTGGAGAGAACACACACCATTACAAACACACACACACCATTACGCACACACACACACCATTACAAACACACACACCATTACAAACACACACACACACCATTACAAACACACACACACCATTACACACACACACACACCATTACACACACACACACACCATTACACACACACACACACCATTACACACACACACACACCATTACAAACACACACACACCATTACACACACACACACACCATTACACACACACACACACACACACCATTACAACACACACACACACACCATTACACACACACACACACCATTACACACACACACACACCATTACACACACACACACACACCATTACAAACACACACACACACACCATTAAACACACACACACACCCACACACCATTACAAACACACACACACACCCACACACCATTACAAACACACACACACACACCCACACACCATTACAAACACACACACGAGTTTAAAGGCAGAAGCAAGGCAACTGAATGTATCCTGCCGTCCAATCTCATCGTTGAACGTCGATGTTAAAATGACCACCTGTCGTCTGAATTCCTCCGATCACTTGAAAACAGAATTGATCAAAATATCAACAGGAGAGTGGATGTAGCAATCCCAGTGGATGCCTTAAAGACCTGGTGGACGGCTCCACACCACACCGTACCTCCAGAGAGTGACTGGTGGACGGCTCCACACCACACCGTACCTCCAGAGAGTGACTGGTGGACGGCTCCACACCACACCGTACCTCCAGAGAGTGACTGGTGGACGGCTCCACACCACACCGTACCCCCAGAGAGTAACTGGTGGACGGCTCCACACCACACCGTACCCCCAGAGAGTAACTGGTGGACGGCTCCACACCACACCGTACCTCCAGAGAGTGACTGGTGGACGGCTCCACACCACACCGTACCTCCAGAGAGTGACTGGTGGACGGCTCCACACCACACCGTACCTCCAGAGAGTGACTGGTGGACGGCTCCACACCACACCGTACCTCCAGAGAGTGACTGGTGGACGGCTCCCGATCTTGCCATCTCCTCTTCTCTCCTCCTCTTCCTCCCTCCATCTCATCTTCCTCTCTGGAACAGTGGAATCTCTTCCTCCCTCCATCCCCCACGTCGGAGTACTGCACTGTCCTGCCCAGCCTGACACACACACACACACACACACACACACACACACACACACACACACACACACACACACACACACACACACACACACACACACACACACACACACACACACACACACACACACACACACACACGTTAGGAAAACAGTATCACCCTCAATTACAGCTATAAACACAGAGAAATACAGTAGCATCCTGTCCTCAATTACAGCTATAAAACAGAGAAATACAGTAGCATCCTGTCCTCATTCAGTCTGAATTACAGCTATAAACAGAGAGAAATACAGTAGCATCCTGTCCTCAATTACAGCTATAAAACAGAGAAATACAGTAGCATCCTGTCCTCAATTACAGCTATAAAACAGAGAAATACAGTAGCATCCTGTCCTCAATTACAGCTATAAACAGAGAAATACAGTAGCATCCTGTCCTCAATTACAGCTATAAACAGAGAAATACAGTAGCATCCTGTCCTCAATTACAGCTATAAACAGAGAGAAATACAGTAGCATCCTGTCCTCATTCAGTCTGATTTACAGCTATAAACAGAGAAATACAGTAGCATCCTGTCCTCAATTACAGCTATAAAACAGAGAAATACAGTAGCATCCTGTCCTCGTTCAGTCTGAATTACAGCTATAAACACAGAGAAATACAGTAGCATCCTGTCCTCAATTACAGCTATAAACACACAGAGAAATACAGTAGCATCCCAGCTATAAACACAGAGAAATACAGTAGCATCCTGTCCTCAATTACAGCTATAAACAAGAGAGAAATACAGTAGCATCCTGTCCTCATTCAGTCTGAATCACAGCTATAAACAGAGAAATACAGTAGCATCCTGTCCTTAATTACAGCTATAAAACAGAGAAATACAGTAGCATCCTGTCCTCAATCACAGCTATAAAACAGAGAAATACAGTAGCATCCTGTCCTCGTTCAGTCTGAATTACAGCTATAAACACAGAGAAATACAGTAGCATCCTGTCCTCAATCACAGCTATAAAACAGAGAAATACAGTAGCAGCCTGTCCTCATTCAGTCTGAATTACAGCTATAAACAGAGAGAAATACAGTAGCATCCTGTCCTCAATTACAGCTATAAACACACAGAGAAATACAGTAGCATCCTGCCCTCAATTACAGCTATAAAACAGAGAAATACAGTAGCATCCTGTCCTCAATCACAGCTATAAACAGAGAAATACAGTAGCATCCTGTCCTCATTCAGTCTGAATTACAGCTATAAACAGAGAAATACAGTAGCATCCTGTCCTTAATTACAGCTATAAACACACAGAGAAATACAGTAGCAGCCTGTCCTCATTCAGTCTCAATTACAGCTATAAACACAGAGAAATACAGTAGCAGCCTGTCCTCATTGAGTCTCAATTACAGCTATATACAGTTGAAGTCGGAAGTTTACATACACCTTAGCCAAATACATTTAAACTCAGTTTTTCACAATTCCTGACATTTAATCCTTGTAAAAATTCCCTGTCTTAGGTCAGTTAGGATCACCACTTTATTTTAAGAATGTGAAATGCCAGAATAATAGTAGAGAGAATGATTTATTTCAGCTTTTATTTCTTTCATCACATTCCCAGTGGGTCAGAAGTTTACTTACACTCAATTAGTATTTGGTAGCGTTACCTTTAAATTGTTTAACTTGGGTCAAACGTTTCGGGTAGCCTTCCACAAGCTTCCCACAATAAGTTGGGTGAATTTTGGCCCCTTCCTCCTGACAGAGCTGGTGTAACTGAGTCAGGTTTGTAGGCCGTCTTGCTCGCACACAATTTTTTTCAGTTCTGCCCAAACATTTTTCTATAGGATTGAGTTCAGGGCTTTGTGATGGCCACTCCAATACCTTGACTTTGTTGTCCTTAAGCCATTTTGCCACAACTTTGGAAGTATTCTGACCCCAAACTTTTGACCGGTGGTGGAAATACACAGAGATATACAGTACCTTCAGAAAGTACTCATATGCTTGGACTTTATATACATTTTGTGTTTCAAACATTTATTAAATATATTATTTTCCTCACCAATCTACACACAATAATACCTACATAATGACAAAATGAAAACATGTTTTTAGAAATAGTTGCAAATTTATTGAAAATGAAAAACAGAAATATCTAATTTACATAAGTATTCACACCACTGAGTCAATACATGTTAGAAACACCTTTGGCAGCGATTACAGCTGTGAGGCTTTCTGGGTAAATGGCTGTGATAGGAGAGAACTGAGGATGGATCAACAACATTGTAGTTACACCACAATACTAACCTAAATGACAGAGTGAAAAGAAGGAAGCCTGTACAGAATATAAATATTCCAAAACATGCATCCTGTTTGCAACAAGGTACTAAAGTAATATTGCAAAAAATGTGGCAAAGCAATACACTTTATGTCATGAATACAAAGTGTTATGTTTGGGGCAAATCCAATACAACAAATCACTGAGTACCACTCTCCATATTTTCAAACATGGTGGTGGCTGCATCATGTTATGGGTATGCCAGTTCTTAACGATGACAAGCATACCCATAACATGATGCAGCCACCACCATGTTTGAAAATATGGAGAGTGTAACTTCGTAAGCATATGTTTTATACTCCTGAACTTATTTAAGTTTTCCATAACAAGAGGGGTTGAAATACTTATTGACTCAAGACATTTCAGCTTTTGCTTTTTTATTTATTTATTTTTATTAAAATTTGTCAACATTTCTGAAAAAACATAATTTCCACTTTGAACATAATGTGTGTAGACTCAAGTGACAACATTTCAACTTTAATCAATTTTAAATTCAGGTTGTTACACAACAAAATGTTGGAAAAAAGTCAAAAAGGGAGGGGGGGGGGAGTGTGAACTTTCTGAAGGTACTGTAGATACATAAGTCGTTTCACTTACTTTCCTGTCCGGGACTCCATCTTGCCAGGGGGCGTCGTTACACGTTTCCTCTTCCTGGGTCGGCCCCGCCCACGTCTGGTTAGACTCCGCCTCTCCTCCTCCTGCTGAACCTCTCTGAACAGAAAGAGAACAGTGATTGGATAGGACGTACGTACTGGTCTGTCTGTCTGTCTGTCTGTCTGTCTGTCTGTCTGTCTGTCTGTCTGTCTGTCTGTCTGTCTGTCTGTCTGTCTGTCTGTCTGTCTGTCTGTCACTCACTGGGTGTCTGTCACTCACTGGGTGTCTGTCACTCACTGGGTGTCTGTCACTCACTGGGTGTCTGCAGCTGGTCCAGATGTGTATTGTCTGTCTGTCTGTCTGTCTGTCTGTCTGTCTGTCTGTCTGTCTGTCTGTCTGTCTGTCTGTCTGTCTGTCTGTGTGTCTGTGTGTCTGTGTGTCTGTCTGTGTGTTACTCACTGGGTGTCTGTCACTCACTGGGTGTCTGTCACTCACTGGGTGTCTGTCACTCACTGGGTGTCTGTCACTCACTGGGTGTCTGGAGCTGGTCCAGATGTGTATTGTCTGTCTGTCTGTCTGTCTGTCTGTCTGTCTGTCTGTCTGTCTGTCTGTCTGTCTGTCTGTCTGTCTGTCTGTCTGTGTGTCTGTGTGTCTGTGTGTCTGTGTGTCTGTCTGTCTGTCTGTCTATCTGTGTGTTACTCACTGGGTGTCTGAGCGTCTCTGCAGCTTGTCCAGTTGTCTCTGTTTGTCCTTGTACTGCCTCTGTAGCTCCGCTAACCTGATCCGGTGCTGTAACTCCCCTCCGTCACACACCTCCACACACACCTTACTGAAGAGCTGCTGGACACACACACACACACACAGGTTAGTGATACTCCACACACCTCCACACACACCTTACTGAAGAGCTGCTGGACGCACACACACACACACACACGGGTTAGTGATACTCCACACACACACACACACACACACACACACACCTTAACAGCTTCTACCTCCAAGCCATAAAACTGCTGAACAATTAATCAAAATAGCCACCTGGACTATTTACATTGAACACCACCCCCTTTAATTTCACGCTGCTGCTGCTACTCTGATATTATCTATGCTTAGTCACTTCAATAACTCTACCTACATGTACATATTACCTCAATTACCACACACTGACTCTGTACCGTAATACCCTGTATATAGCCTCCACATTGACTCTGTACCGTAATACCCTGTATATAGCCTCCACATTGACTCTGTACCGGTACCCCCTGTATATAGCCTCCACATTGACTCTGTACCAGTACCCCCTGTATATAGCCTCCACATTGACTCTGTACCGGTACCCCCTGTATATAGCCTCCACATTGACTCTGTACCGGTACCCCCTGTATATAGTCTCCACACCTCCTGCGGGTCTGTCCTCGTCCTCCAGCTGTAGGTCTTGCTGGGGTGTAGTCGTCTGGGGAGGTCGATGTGAGACTGGCTCTCAATGGCCTCCAGTAACACCTTTCTACCTGCCTCTAACAGGCTGTCGAGCCCGCTCAACACCTCACCTACACACACACACACACACACACACACACACACACACACACACACACACACACACACACACACACACACACACACACACACACACACACACACACACACACACACACACACACACACACACACACACACACACACAGAGAGAGAGAAACAGACTCAGCATTAGATTCCGTGTAGGACCTTTATGAGGAAGTCACATTTAAACCATTTCCTTTTCCGCCTCCCTCCCTCCCTCCCTCCCATCCCCTCCTCCCTCCCTCCCTCCATCCCCTCATCTCCTCCCTCCCTCCCTCCCTCCCATCCCCTCTCCTTCTCCCTCCCCCTCTCCTTCTCCCCCCCTCCCATCCCCTCGCCTTCTCCCCCCCTCTCTCCCATCCCCTCTCCTTCTCCCCCCTCTCTCCCATCCCCTCTCCTTCTCTCCCCTCCTCCTTCCCCCTCTCCTCTCGCCCCTCCATTCCCATCCCCTCTCCTTCTCTCACGTCCTCTCCTCCTCCCTCCCTCCCATCCCCTCTCCTTCTCCCCCCCATCCCCACCTCTCCTCCCCACCTCTCCTCCCCTGCTCCTTCCCACCTCTCCTCCCCCTCCTCCTCCTCCCCCTTCCCCCTCACCCTGCTCCAGCTGTATTCTGTCCATCTCTAGTGAAGCCATGTCGCTGAGTAGAGTCATCCCTTCCAGGGCCCAGACCTCCAGACACCCAGGACTGGTCACGTCTCTCCCCAGCGAGGAGGCCTCTGTCTGGAGCAGGGTGGGTAGGGCAGGTGGGGCAGCCTGGGGCATCTGACTGGCAGCCCACAGTGTCATCATACCGACGTTTCGAGGGGAGGGAGGGGGAGGGCAGGGAGAGAGAGGGGGAGGAGGAGAGGACGCGTGAGTGTCGGGGCCGGGTCTAAAAGTCGGTCGCTCGGAGCTTGCCGTGGTGCATGATGGGTAATGAACGGGGCTCGACTTCTTTGTGACCTCTGGTTTAGTCTCCACTTTCGGGACGGATGGCGGAAGCTGATAGGATCCACGGCAGCCGTAGGTCAACACCTCCATCTTGACCGCTCCTGCCTCCTCCTCTTCCTCCTCTTCCTCCTCCTCGGTCTGTTGTTCTTGTGGCTGTGTGGGGGGTAGAGGAGGACAGGGCTGGGGGACTGTGGGGAGGCTAACACTGGTGTGTTTGTGTGGCAGAGGACAGGGCTGGGGAGTTGTGGCGATGCTGGTGTGTAATTGTGGGTGTGTAAGGCTGGGATGTGTGTGTAATTGTGTGTGCGTGTGGCTGAGATGTGTGTGTTTGAAGCTTGAGTCTCCGTCTCTCTCTATTCGACTGAGGGTTGGAGGGCTGGAGATTCGGAGTAAAGGGTCCAGGGCTGCAGGACTCATGCCCAGCTGGGGTGGCTCCCGATCGGCGGGGTCGTGCTTCAGAGCGGTCCCTTGGTCTGGCCGGAGCTCCAGGACCCGAGGCGTCGCGTCTGGAGCTGTGGCCCGGGGCAGAGGCGCTAGGGAGGAGACCGTGGGGCGTGTGTTACCCCCTGCTGGATGGCGAGGGGGGAAGAGGGCGCTGAACGGAGCGGTGATGGACTGGTAACGGTAACCAGGGGTGATATCTGTCCACACACACACGCACAGGGTCAGATAAATAATACACATGATCCCTCTCATCAAGCACTGGTGTATCTAACCAGACTGGTTATATATAGACAACACAACAGAATAACAGACTGGTTATATATAGACAACACAACAGACTGGTTATATATATAGACAACACAACAGAATTTAACAGACTGGTTATATATAGACAACACAACAGACTGGTTATATATATAGACAACACAACAGAATTCAACAGACTGGTTATATATAGACAACACAACAGACTGGTTATATATATAGACAACACAACAGAATTTAACAGACTGGTTATATATAGACAACACAACAGAATTTAACAGAATAGAATTTAACAGAACAGAACAGAACATAACAGAACAGAACAGAATATGACAGAACAGAATATAACAGAATAGAATATGACAGAATAGAATAGAATAGAATATGACAGAATAGAATAGAATAGAATATAACAGAATATGACAGAATAGAATATAACAGAATATAACAGAATAGAATATAACAGAATATAACAGAATATAACAGAATAGAATATAACAGAATAGAATAAGACAGAATAGAATAAGACAGAATAGAATAAGACAGAATAGAATATAACAGAATAGAATATAACAGAACAGAATAGAATATGACAGAATATAACAGAATAGAATATAACAGAATAAGACAGAAAAGAATATAACAGAATATGACAGAATAGAATATGACAGAATAGAATATGACAGAATATAATATAACATGACAGAATAACAGAATAGAACAGAATATAATATAACATGACAGAATAACAGAACAGAATAACAGAACAGAATAGAACAGAACATGACAGAATAACAGAACAGAATAACAGAATAGAACATGACAGAATAGAATATGATAGAATAGAATAGAATATGACAGAATATATTAGAATAGAATATGACAGAATATAATAGAATATGACAGAATAGAATAGAATATGACAGAATAATAGAATAGAACAGAATATGACAGAATAGAATATGACAGAATAACAGAACAGAATAACATAACAGAATAGAAAAGAATAGAATATAACATGACAGAATAACAGAACAGAATAACAGAATAGAACAGAATAGAATATGACAGAATAGAATATGACAGAATAGAATAGAATATGACAGAATATAATAGAATATGACAGAATAGAATAGAATATGACAGAATAGAATAGAATAGAATATGACAGAATAATAGAATAGAACAGAATATGACAGAATAGAATAGAACAGAATATGACAGAATAGAATATGACAGAATATAATAGAATAGAATATGACAGAATAGAAGAATATGACAGAATAGCAGAATATGACAGAATAGCAGAATATGACAGAATAGATGAATATGACAGAATAGAATATAACAGAATATAACAGAATATAACATGACAGAATATAACAGAATAGAATATAACAGAATATAACAGAATAGAATATAACAGAATAGAATATAACAGAACAGAATAGAATATGACAGAATAGAATATAACAGAATAGAATATGACAGAATAGAATATAACAGAATAGAATATGACAGAATAGAATATGACAGAAGAATAGAACAGAATAGAATATGACAGAATAGAATATGACAGAATATAACAGAATATAACATGACAGAATATAACAGAATAGAATATAACAGAATATAACAGAATAGAATATAACAGAATATAACAGAATAGAATATAACAGAATAGAATATAACAGAACAGAATAGAATATGACAGAATAGAATATAACAGAATAGAATATGACAGAATAGAATATGACAGAAGAATAGAACAGAATAGAATATGACAGAATAGAATATGACAGAATATAACAGAATATAACATGACAGAATATAACAGAATAGAATATAACAGAATATAACAGAATAGAATATAACAGAATAGAATATAACAGAACAGAATAGAATATGACAGAATAGAATATGACAGAATAGAATATAACAGAATAGAATATGACAGAATAGAATATGACAGAATATAACATGACAGAATATAACATGACAGAATAACAGAACAGAATAACAGAACAGAATAGAATATGACAGAATAGAACAGAATATGACAGAATATAACAGAATATAACAGAATAGAATATGACAGAATAGATTATGACAGAATAATAGAATATGACAGAATGGAATATGACAGAATATGACAGAATAAAATAAGACAGAATAGAATATAACAGAATATAACAGAATAGAATATAACAGAACAGAATAGAATATGACAGAATAGAATATAACAGAATAGAATATGACAGAATATAACAGAATAGAATATGACAGAATATAACAGAATAGAATATGACAGAATAGAATATGACAGAATATAACAGAATAGAATATGACAGAATATGACAGAATAGAATATGACAGAATATAATATAATAGAACAGAATATGACAGAATAGAATATAACAGAATAGAATATAACAGAATATAACAGAATAGAATATGACAGAATAGAATATGACAGAATATAACATGACAGAATATAACAGAATAGAATATAACAGAATATAACAGAATAGAATATAACAGAATAGAAAATAACAGAACAGAATAGAATATGACAGAATAGAATATGACAGAATAGAATATGACAGAAGAATAGAACAGAATAGAATATAACATGACAGAATAACAGAACAGAATAACAGAACAGAATATGACAGAATAGAACAGAATATGACAGAATATGACAGAATAGGGCATGACGGAATAGAATATGACAGAATAGAATATGACAGAATATAATAGAATATGACAGAATGGAATATGACAGAATAGAATAAGACAGAATAGAATATAACATAATATAACAGAATAGAATATAACAGAACAGAATAGAATATGACAGAATAGAATATAACAGAATAGAATATGACAGAATATAACAGAATAGAATATGACAGAATAGAATATGACAGAATAGAATATGACAGAATATAACAGAATAGAATATGACAGAATAGAATATGACAGAATATCACAGAATAGAATATGACAGAATAGATTATGACAGAATAGAATATGACAGAATATAATATAATAGAACAGAATATGACAGAATAGAATATAATAGAACAGAATATAATAACAGAATAGAATATGACAGAATAGAATAGAATAGAACAGAATATAATATAATAGAACAGAATATGACAGAATATGACAGAATGGAATATGACAGAATATGACAGAATAGAATAAGACAGAATAGAATATAACAGAATATAACAGAACAGAATAGAATATGACAGAATAGAATATAACAGAATAGAATATGACAGAATAGAATATGACAGAATATAACATGACAGAATATAACATGACAGAATATAACATGACAGAATATAACATGACAGAATATAACATGACAGAACAGAATAGAACAGAATAGAACATAACAGAATAGAATATAACAGAATAGAATATAACAGAATAGAATATAACAGAATAGAATATAACAGAATATAACAGAATAGAATATAACAGAATAGAATATAACAGAATAGAATATAACAGAATAGAATATAACAGAATATAACAGAATAGAATATAACAGAATAGAATATAACAGAATAGAACATAACAGAATAGAACATAACAGAATAGAACATAACAGAATAGAACATAACAGAATAGAACATAACAGAATAGAACATAACAGAATAGAATATAACAGAATAGAACATAACAGAATAGAATATAACAGAATATAACAGAATAGAATATAACAGAATAGAATATAACAGAATAGAATATAACAGAATAGAATATAACAGAACAGGAAATAACAGATCATAAACTGGGTGGAATTCCTATTGGCTGACAGCCGTGGTATATCAGGTATGACAAAACATTTGTATTTTTACTGCTCTAATTAGCATTTTAACAGGATGCTCACCTGTGTAGAGTCGGTGAAAGGGGGCGGGGGTCTGTTTCTCCCCCCTCTCTCTCCCCCCCTCCTCCTCCTCCTCTCCCTCCTGCTTGGGTCTCAGAGGGGAGGAGGGTCTCAGGGGGGAGGCAGACTGTGGAGGGGGGGGGCGAGGGAGTGGAGAGGAGGGGTGAGACCTCTCTCTCTGGACCTCCTGGTGTTGGAGACTGAGCCTGGGGGAGGACAGGGGGGTGAGGGAGGAGGTGGAGGGGGGAGGCGAACGGAGGGGAGTTTTATGGCAGTGGAGGGAAGGGGAGGGAGTGGGGCGTGGCGAGGGGCGGGGTTTGGGCTCGGAACTCCTCTTATTGGTCTTCTCTTCTAGCTCCGCCCTCTGTTCACTGGCCTTCAGACGCTCCTACAACAGAGAGAGAGAGAGCGGGGTGAGGGTGGGAGAGAGAGCGGGGTGAGGGTGGGAGAGAGAGCGGGGTGAGGGTGGGAGAGAGAGCGGGGTGAGGGTGGGAGAGAGAGCGGGGTGAGAGAGCGGGGTGAGGGCAGGAGAGAGAGCAGGGTGAGGGCGGGGCGGGAGAGAGAGTGTGAGAGAGCGTGTGTGTAACCTTGTGTTTACTTGCAGTGTGTGCGTTAGGGGTGTGTGTCTGTGTGTCCTCACCAGCAGTTAGGTGTGTACCAGGCCGTGTACCAGGTGTGGGTGTGTACTAGGTGTGTACCAGGTGTGGGTGTGTACTAGGCGTGTCCTAAGTGTGTACCAGGTGTGGGTGTGTAGTAGGCGTGTCCTAAGTGTGTACTAGGTGTGGGTGTGTACCAGGTGTGTACTAGGTGTGGGTGTGTACCAGGTGTGTACTAGGTGTGGGTGTGTACCAGGTGTGTACTAGGTGTGGGTGTGTACCAGGTGTGTACCAGGTGTGGGTGTGTACCAGGTGTGTACCAGGTGTGTCCTCACCATCAGCTGAGCGTTCCTCTGTAGCTCCAGGACCTGAGCAGCGTGTTGTTGAATCATCATCAGCTCGTGTTGCCTCAGCATCTGTTGCTGTGACAACATCTGCAGCTGAGCCGCATGTTGCAGGGAACTTCCCGCTCCGTACACCGCCGGCCACAGGGGGGCGCCACCCCCATCCAACACATCTCCTCCTACGGGACGGACAGACGACACACAATTATAGGGTGATGCACGGCAAAGCAGTGTTCCACACAGCCCCCAAGTCATCCTCACATCGTACCGTAGCGTGGGACGTGTTCTGTGGATATAACCATCAGCTGTCCTGACTGGGGGTCTCTAGCCAGCTGGTAGGGAGGGAGGGCCTGGTGCAGCGGAGAGGGGCCTAAACCTGGGGCAGGACAGAGACAGACAGACAGACAGACGGAGACAGACAGGAGGCAGACAGACAGAGACAGACAGGAGACAGACAGACAGAGACAGACAGGAGGCAGACAGACAGAGACAGACAGGAGACAGACAGACAGAGACAGACAGGAGACAGACAGGAGACAGACAGACAGACAGGAGACAGACAGACAGACAGGAGACAGACAGACAGACAGGAGACAGACAGACAGGAGACAGACAGACAGACGGAGACAGACAGGAGACAGACAGACGGAGACAGACAGGAGACAGACAGACAGGAGACAGACAGACAGGAGACAGACAGACAGACGGAGACAGACAGGAGACAGACAGACAGAGACAGACAGGAGACAGACAGACAGACAGGAGACAGACAGACAGACGGAGACAGACAGACAGACGGAGACAGACAGGAGACAGACAGACAGACAGACAGACAGACAGACGACAGACAGACAGACAGACAGACAGACAGACAGACAGGAGACAGACAGACAGGAGACAGACAGACGGAGACAGACAGACGGAGACAGACAGCCAGAGACAGACAGCCAGAGACACAGACAGACAGAGACACAGACAGACAGAGACACAGACAGACAGAGACACAGACAGACAGAGACACAGACAGACACAGACAGACACAGACAGACACAGACAGACAGACAGAGACAGACAGACAGAGACAGAGAGAGATTGTTAATCCATTATAGCAAATCCACAGGTCATCGAAGACTCTTCATAGGGTCAGGATACCGGGGGGACCGCTAGCCGGGATACCGGGGGAACCGCTAGCCGGGGGACCGCTAGCCGGGTCGGGATACCGGGGGGACCGCTAGCCGGGTCGGGATACCGGGGGGACCGCTAGCCGGGCCGGGATACCGGGGGGACCGCTAGCCGGGTCGGGATACCGGGGGGACCGCTAGCCGGGCCGGGATACCGGGGGGACCGCTAGCCGGGTCGGGATACCGGGGGGACCGCTAGCCGGGTCGGGACACCGGGGGGACCGCTAGCCGGGATACCGGGGGGGACCGCTAGCCGGGGTCGGGACACCGGGGGGACCGCTAGCCGGGATACCGGGGGGGACCGCTAGCCGGGTCGGGATACCGGGGGACCGCTAGCCGGGTCGGGATACCGGGGGACCGCTAGCCGGGACGACCCCAGCTCACCTGCACTCTGGCCAACAGCTCACCTGCTCATAGTGTGTGTGTGTGTGTGTGTGTGTGTGTGTGTGTGTGTGTGTGTTATAGTGTGTGTGTAGTGGGTATAGTGTGTGTGTGTGTGTGTGTGTGTAGTGGGTATTGTGTGTGTGTAGGTGTGTGTAGTGGGTATAGTGTGTGTGTAGGTGTGTGTAGTGGGTATAGTGTGTGCGTAGTGGGTATAGTGTGTGTGTGTGTGCGTAGTGGGTATAGTGTGTGTGTGTGTGCGTAGTGGGTATAGTGTGTGTGTGTGTGTGCGCGTAGTGGGTATAGTGTGTGTGTGTGTGTGCGCGTAGTGGGTATAGTGTGTGTGTGTGTGCGTGCGCGTAGTGGGTATAGTGTGTGTGTGTGTGTGCGCGTAGTGGGTATAGTGTGTGTGCGTGCGCGTAGTGGGTATAGTGTGTGTGTGTGTGTGTGTGTATAGTGTGTGTGGGTATAGTGTGTGTGTGTGCGCGTAGTGGGTATAGTGTGTGTGTGTGTGTGTAGTGGGTATAGTGTGTGTGTGTGTGTGTGTATAGTGTGTGTATAGTGTGTGTGTGTGTGTGTATAGTGTGTGTGTGTGTGTGTGTGTGTGTATAGTGTGTGTGTGTGTGTGTGTGTGTGTGTGTGTATAGTGTGTGTGTGTGTGTGTGCGTAGTGGGTATAGTGTGTGTGTGTGTGTGTGTGTGCGTAGTGGGTATAGTGTGTGTGTGTGTGTGTGTGTAGTGGGTATAGTGTGTGTGTGTGTGTGTGTGTGTGTGTAGTGGGTATAGTGTGTGTGTGTGTGTGTAGTGGGTATAGTGTGTGTGTGTGTGTGTGTGTGTGTAGTGGGTATAGTGTGTGTGTGTGTGTGTGTGTGTAGTGGGTATAGTGGGTATAGTGTGTGTGTGTGTAGTGTGTGGTGTGTGGTGTGTGGTGTGTGTGTGTGTACCGTAGGGGGATCCCGACAGCCAGATGGGCGGGGCTCCTTGGCGAGGCATCCAGGGGTGAGAGGTCAGAGGGGAGGAGTCGTGGGGCCAGCGGGCGGAGCCTCCAGTCACCATGAGGTTAGAGGTCATCAGGTTCGAGGTCATCAGGTTGGAGGTCAGGGCGCTGGACGCCAGGGGGGGGTGCATCTGGGTGAACTCTGCCAACTCCTTACTCTCTCTGATCAGACACACACACACACACACACACACACACACACACACACACACACACACACACACACACACACACACACACAATATAAAAACGTCTAATTCAGGGAATCAATCCAACCAGGGACTCGACCCCTAACCCCACCAGGGACTCGACCCCTAACCCCACCAGGGACTCGACCCCACCAGGGACTCGACCCCACCAGGGACTCGACCCCACCAGGGACTCGACCCCACCAGGGACTCGACCCCTAACCCCACCAGGGACTCGACCCCTAACCCCACCAGGGAATCGACCCCTAACCCCACCAGGAATCGACCCCACCAGGGACTCGACCCCACCAGGGACTCGACCCTAACCCCACCAGGGACTCGACCCCTAACCCCACCAGGGACTCGACCCCTAACCCCACCAGGGACTCGACCCCTAACCCCACCAGGGACTCGACCCCTAACCCCACCAGGGACTCGACCCCACCAGGGACTCGACCCCTAACCCCACCAGGGACTCGACCCCTAACCCCACCAGGGACTCGACCCCTAACCCCACCAGGGACTCGACCCCTAACCCCACCAGGGAATCGACCCCTAACCCCACCAGGGACTCGACCCCTAACCCCACCAGGGACTCGACCCCTAACCCCACCAGGGACTCGACCCCTAACCCCACCAGGGAATCGACCCCTAACCCCACCAGGGAATCGACCCCTAACCCCACCAGGGACTCGACCCCTAACCCCACCAGGGAATCGACCCCTAACCCCACCAGGGAATCGACCCTAACCCCACCAGGGACTCGACCCCTAACCCCACCAGGGACTCGACCCCTAACCCCACCAGGGACTCGACCCCTAACCCCACCAGGGACTCGACCCCTAACCCCACCAGGGACTCGACCCCTAACCCCACCAGGGACTCGACCCCTAACCCTGATATGAATAATATCTACAGTTTCCTAACAGGTGATATGAATAATATCTACAGTTTCCTAACAGGTGATATGAATAATATCTACACTTTCCTAACAGGTGATATGAATAATCTCTACAGTTTCCTCACAGGTGATATGAATAATATCTACAGTTTCCTAACAGGTGATATGAATAATCTCTACAGTTTCCTAACAGGTGATATGAATAATCTCTACAGTTTCCTAACAGGTGATATGAATAATCTCTACAGTTTCCTAACAGGTGATATGAATAATCTCTACAGTTTCCTAACAGGTGATATGAATAATCTCTACAGTTTCCTAACAGGTGATATGAATAATCTCTCGTTTCCTAACAGGTGATATGAATAATATCTACAGTTTCCTAACAGGTGATATGAATAATATCTCGTTTCCTAACAGGTGATATGAATAATATCTACAGTTTCCTAACAGGTGATATGAATAATATCTACAGTTTCCTAACAGGTGATATGAATAATATCTACAGTTTCCTAACAGGTGATATGAATAATCTCTACAGTTTCCTAACAGGTGATATGAATAATCTCTACAGTTTCCTAACAGGTGATATGAATAATCTCTACAGTTTCCTAACAGGTGATATGAATAATCTCTACAGTTTCCTAACAGGTGATATGAATAATATCTACAGTTTCCTAACAGGTGATATGAATAATATCTACAGTTTCCTAACAGGTGATATGAATAATATCTCGTTTCCTAACAGGTGATATGAATAATATCTCGTTTCCTAACAGGTGATATGAATAATATCTCGTTTCCTAACAGGTGATATGAATAATCTCTACAGTTTCCTGAATACGGCAGCCTTTCACAGGTGAGTCGTTGGTCACGCCCCTAACCTGAGCAACTTCTCCTGCTCGCGCTCCAGGCACCCCAGTCTGTCGCCACGGTGACGGGCTCGCTCGTCCCCCCGCTCCTCGTCTGTTTGGAACGACAGAATAGAACACAGTGACCCATAATGCACTGCTTCGATAACAGTAGATTTGGTGATATCTGGTCTATTAAAATATACTGAACTAAAATATCAAATGCAACATTTTTTTTCAAATATTTTTACCGACTTACAGTTCATACGGAAATCAGTAAATTTAAATAAATAAAATTAGGCCCTAATCTATGGATTTCACATGACTGGGAATACAGATATGCATCTGTTGGTCACAGATACAGTGAGGGAAAAAAGTATTTGTACGTTTGCCCACTGACAAAGAAATGATCAGTCTATAATTTTAATGGTAGGTTTATTTGAACAGTGAGAGACAGAATAACAACAAAAAAATCCAGAAAAACGCATGTCAAAAATGTTATAAATTGAAATAACGTTGGCCTTGAAATAGCTTCACTAATGACGGTGATATCCTTCAACTTCTACTGGGTTTCCAAATACCCCCCCCCATATAGCCCCCCCTAATAGCCCCCCCTATATACCCCCCCCTATATAGCCCCCCCTATATAGCCCCCCCTATATAGCCCCCCGTTTGCAACGCCAGGGTTGTGGGTTCGATTCCCACAGGGGGCCAGCCCAAACAAAACTTTTTTTTTTTTTTAAATGCATGAAATGAAATGTCTGCATTCACTACTGTAAATCGCTCTGGATAAGAGCGTCTGCTAAATTACTAAAATTACAATTTTTC
This sequence comes from Salmo salar, assembly GCF_905237065.1. Classification (NCBI taxonomy): domain Eukaryota; kingdom Metazoa; phylum Chordata; class Actinopteri; order Salmoniformes; family Salmonidae; genus Salmo; species Salmo salar. The sequence goes on along the minus strand of NW_025549545.1, from coordinate 134,060 downwards.
CCCCTATATATCCCCCCTATATAGCCCCCCTATATAGCCCCCCTATATATCCCCCCTATATAGCCCCCCCTATATAGCCCCCCCATGAGAGGCATAATGAGTCATGTCAAACTGTGTTGAATTGTAGGAAGTGTCTTAAAATGTCAAAACATATGAAAACTGTTTGTCCCCCCCATATCTAAACCCCAGTTACCCCCTTTGGTATAAAAGGTGTAAATAAACAGCCAGTCTCACCTTTAACCCCTGCGTGCAGCACTAGAGGTCTCTGCGAGTCTGTATTGCTACTGTCCCTCTGTCTGGCCACGGCCACAGCGATCCCTACAGGAGGGTGACGGACCTCTCCCCCACCCTCACCTGGCCCCGCCCCCTCGCCGTCGGGACGTTCCACCTCTCTCTTCATCAGCCTCCCCCCCGCTCCTCCTCCTCCTCCTTCCAGTCTCATGAACGCCAGGCCTCCGAACGAGGCTTGGTTGTCCGTGTTCTGCCTAGAGGACACCCGGCGTTCAGGTGGGAAAGTCCCGCTGTATTTGATTAGACTCTGCATGGCTGACACTTCTCCTCCTTCTGTTCCCTCATCAGTCCCTCCTCCCCCGCTGCCTCTCCTCCTTCCCACCACTGGGGGGTAGAGGGCTGAGGTGTCCATGTAACGCCTCTGTCCCTCCTCTCCTCCTCTCTGGGGTTGGGGCGAAGGGTGGGGGGAATTTGTGTGTCTGTTTTGGGGTGCGTGGGGGTTGGATGGGGGTCTGTTGAGTTCCGGCTGGTTGTGGTGTGAGGGTTGAGTGTGTGTGCGTGTCTGCTGTGCGGAGTGTGTGTGTGTGTGTTGAGAGTGTGCGTGTCCGTGCTGGGAGGCCAGCGCTGCCATATGACTGGTGGCGTAGTTAGCCAATGGGCTGATGGGGTTCCATTTAGGCCCTTCCCCCACTCGCTCCAGGCCCAATCGGACAGCATGTTTTGGCGTGTCCCTGGGGTCCGGGCTGAACCCTGATTGGCTGACGTAACCGTCTCGTTTCAGAGCCGAACCGTTGGAGCAGATCACAGAGCCCTCCTCCCGCTCTCTCTGATTGGACAAATCACCAGGAAGAGAAGGGCGACGGTCCAATAGAGTCTTTTCAGGAAACCTGGAGATCTCCCTCTCTCTTTCTCTCTCCCTCTCTCTTTCTTGTTCTCTCTCCCTTTCTCGTTCTCTCTCCCTCTCTCTTTCTCGTTCTCTCTCCCTCTCTCTCTGTTTGTCATGTTTGTCCCTGGCCTGCGAGGCGATCTGGATTGGGCCGACCCGCTCATCATAGACCTCCACGGAAGGCACGTAAGTGGGCGCGCTCACACGCTGTTCCCTGATAGGCTCCCGGTGTGCAGTGTAGGTGGGGCCAGGGAGGAGTCCACCGCTGTAGGTAGATTCAGTCTTTCTCAGCCTGTCTGTGTGTGTGTGGGGGTTAGGGTTGGAGTTAGGGGAGCGAATAGGTGCGTCATCAGTCTCTGGGTAACGTCCAGAAGAGGAGGAGCCCTGGAGGGGACGAGGAGCAGACGGGCGGTGGAGGAAAGCCTCTCTTTCTCGTTCTCTGTGGCGTTCTCTCTCTCCACTCCTCCCATCCTGCTGTGTCAGATCTACCACACTGTACGAACGAGGTTCCTCTCTCGACCGCTCCCTCTCTCCTCTGTCTCTCTCCTCGCGGTAGAGTCTGTCGCTGCCCCGCTCCTGAGGCTCCTCTCTGTCCTCGCGGTAGAGTCTGTCTCGGTCTCTGCCCCCTTCCTGGGGCTCCTCTCTCTCTCTCTCCTCGCGGTAGAGTCTGTCTCGGTCTCTGCCCCCTTCCTGGGGCTCCTCTCTCTCCCTCTCCTCGCGGTAGAGTCTGTCTCGGTCTCTGATCCCCTCCTGGGGCTCCTCTCTCTCCCTCCCCTCGCGGTAGAGTCTGTCTCGGTCTCTGATCCCCTCCTGGGGCTCCTCTCTCTCCCTCCCCTCGCGGAAGAGTGTGTCCCGGTCCCTGACCCCCTTCCGGGAGGTACTCAGGGGGGGGATGGGGCTGGGGGGGACAGAGGAGGGTTGAAGAGGCGGCTGGGGTAACGACACCGGCAGGAAGAACCTCTCTGGAACACAAACATCACAAAAACACCAAATCCATCAGATCCTCCAACAACACCACCACCACACCCATCAGGACACACCACCACATCCATCAGACCACATCCTCCAACAACACCACCACCACCACACCCATCAGGACACACCACCACATCCATCAATTTGCTGAGTAGAGTGTTTAAGGTAAATTTCACTGGGCATCCCCCAAAGCCAACACCCCCTTTGGCCTCCTTTTCTTCCAGCTCTCTGCTGCCAATGACTGGAACGAATTGCAAAAATCTCTGGAGACTCATATCTTTAACTTTAAGCATCAGCTGTCAGAGCAGCTTACCGATCACTGTACCTGTTAGAGGGCGACCGATTAATCGGAATGGCCGATTAATTAGGGCCGATTTCAAGTTTTCATAACAATCGGTAATCGGTATTTTTGGCCACCGATTTGCCGATTTTTTAAAATTTATTTTTTACACCTTTATTTAACTGGTCAAGTCAGATTAAGAACACATTCTTATTTTCAATGACGGCCTAGGAACGGGGGTTAACTGCCTTGTTCTGGGGGGATTCGTTTTTGCAACCTTCTGGTTACTAGTCCAACGCTCTAACCACCTGCTTTACATTGCACTCCACGAGGAGCCTGCATGGCTGTTACGCGAGGGCAGCAAGAAGCCAAGGTAAGTTGCTAGCTAGCATTAAACTTATTTTATAAAAAACTATCAATCTTAACATAATCACTAGTTAACTACACATGGTTGATGATATTACTAGTTTATCTAACGTGTCCTGCGTTGCATATAATCGATGCAGTGCCTGTTAATTTATCATTGAATCACAGCCTACTACGACAAACGGGTGATGATTTAACAAGCGCATTTGCGAAAAAAGCACTGCCGTTGCACCAATGTACCATAAACATCAATGCCTTTCTTAAAATCAATACACAAGTATATATTTTTAAACCTGCATATTTAGTTAATATTGCCTGCTAACATGAAATTGTGTCACTGCTCTTGCGTTCATTGCCTGGCTCGTTCCGAACTAATTTGCCAGAATTTTACATAATTATGACATACCATTGAAGGTTGTGCAATGTAACAGGAATATTTAGACTTATGGATGCCAACCATTAGATAAAATACGGAACAGTATTTCACTGAAAGAAAAAAATGTTTTGTTTTCGAGATGATAGCTTCCGGATTCGACCATTTTAAATGGCCAAAGGCTCGTATTTCTGTGTGTTTATTATACACTGCTCAAAAAAATAAAGGGAACACTTAAACAACACAATGTAACTCCAAGTCAATCACACTTCTGTGAAATCAAACTGTCCACTTAGGAAGCAACACTGATTGACAATACATTTCACATGCTGTTGTGCAAATGGAATAGACAACAGGTGGAAATTATAGGCAATTAGCAAGACACCCCCAATAAAGGAGTGGTTCTGCAGGTGGGGACCACAGACCACTTCTTAGTTCCTATGCTTCCTGGCTGATGTTTTGGTCACTTTTGAATGCTGGTGGTGCTTTCACTCTAGTGGTAGCATGAGACAGAGTCTACAACCCACACAAGTGGCTCAGGTAGTGCAGCTCATCCAGGATGGCACATCAATGCGAGCTGTGGCAAGAAGGTTTGCTGTGTCTGTCAGCGTAGTGTCCAGAGCATGGAGGCGCTACCAGGAGACAGGCCAGTACATCAGGAGACGTGGAGGAGGCCGTAGGAGGGCAACAACCCAGCAGCAGGACCGCTACCTCCGCCTTTGTGCAAGGAGGAGCAGGAGGAGCACTGCCAGAGCCCTGCAAAATGACCTCCAGCAGGCCACAAATGTGCATGTGTCTGCTCAAACGGTCAGAAACAGACTCCATGAGGGTGGTATGAGGGCCCGACGTCCACAGGTGGGGGTTGTGCTTACAGCCCAACACCGTGCAGGACGTTTGGCATTTGCCAGAGAACACCAAGATTGGCAAATTCGCCACTGGCGCCCTGTGCTCTTCACAGATGAAAGCAGGTTCACACTGAGCACATGTGACAGACATGACAGAGTCTGGAGACGCCGTGGAGAACGTTCTGCTGCCTGCAACATCCTCCAGCATGACCGGTTTGGCGGTGGGTCAGTCATGGTGTGGGGTGGCATTTCTTTGGGGGGCCGCACAGCCCTCCATGTGCTCGCCAGAGGTAGCCTGACTGCCATTAGGTACCGAGATGAGATCCTCAGACCCCTTGTGAGACCATATGCTGGTGCAGTTGGCCCTGGGTTCCTCCTAATGCAAGACAATACTAGACCTCATGTGGCTGGAGTGTGTCAGCAGTTCCTGCAAGAGGAAGGCATTGATGCTATGGACTGGCCCGCCCGTTCCTCAGACCTGAATCCAATTGAGCACATCTGGGACATCATGTCTCGCTCCATCCACCAACGCCACGTTGCACCACAGACTGTCCAGGAGTTGGCGGATGCTTTAGTCCAGGTCTGGGAGGAGATCCCTCAGGAGACCATCCACCACCTCATCAGGAGCATGCCCAGGCGTTGTAGGGAGGTCATACAGGCACGTGGAGGCAACACACACTGCTGAGCCTCATTTTGACTTGTTTTAAGGACATTACATCAAAGTTGGATCAGCCTGTAGTGTGGTTTTCCACTTTAATTTTGAGTGTGACTCCAAATCCAGACCTCCATGGGTTGATAAATTGGATTTCCATTGATTATTTTTGTGTGATTTAGTTGTCAGCACATTCAACTATGTAAAGAAAAAAGTATTTAATAAGATTATTTCTTTCATTCAGATCTAGGATGTGTTGTTTAAGTGTTCCCTTTATTTTTTGAGCAGTATATTATAATTAAGTCTATGATTTGATAGAGCAGTCTGACTGAGCGATGGTAGGCACCAGCAGGCTCGTAAGCATTCATTCAAACAGCACTTTTGCTTCAAGCATTGCGCTGTTCATGACTTCAAGCCTGTCAACCCCCGAGATTAGGCTGGTGTAACCGATGTGAAATGGCTAGCTAGTTAGCTGGGTGCGCGCTAATAGCGTTTCAAACGTCACTCGCTCTGAGACTTGGAGTAGTTGTTCCCCTTGCTCTACATGGGTAACGCTGCTTCGAGGATGGCTGTTGTCGATGTGTTCCTGGTTCGAGCCCAGGTAGGAGCGAGGAGAGGGACGGAAGCTATACTGTTACACTGGCAATACTAAAGTGCCTATAAGAACATCCAATAGTCAAAGGTATATGAAATACAAATCGTATAGAGAGAAATAGTCCTATAATTCCTATAATAACTACAACCTAAAACTTCTTACCTGGGAATATTGAAGACTCATGTTAAAAGGAACCACCAGTTTTCATATGTTCTCATGTTCTGAGCAAGGAACTTAAACGTTAGCTTTCTTACATGGCACATACTGCACTTTTACTTTCTTCTCCAACACTTTGTTTTGCATTATTTAAACCAAATTGAACATGTTTCATTATTTATTTGAGGCTAAATTGATTTTATTGATGTATTATATTAAGTTAAAATAAGTGTTCATTCAGTATTGTTGTAATTGTCATTATTACAAATAAATGTAAATGTTTTTATTTATTTTTTAAGTAAAAAATACATAAAAAATAAATAAAAAACGGACGATTAATCGGCATCGGATTTTTTTGGTCCTCCAATAATCGGTATCGGCGTTGAAAAATCGTAATCGGTCGACCTCTAGTACCTGTACATAGCCCATCTGTAAATAGCCCATCCAACTACCTCATCCCCATATTGTTATTTACCCTTTTGCACCCCAGTATCTCTACTTGCACATCATGATCTGCACATCTATCACTCTAGTGTTAATTTGCTAAATTGTCATTATTTTCACCTCTATGGCCCATTTATTGCCTTACCTCCCTACTCTTCTACATTTCCACACACTGTACATAGATTTTTTCTACTGTATTATTGACTGTATGTTTTGTTTTACTTCATGTGTAACTCTGTGTTGTTGTATGTTGTCGCACTGCTTTGCTTTATCTTGGCCAGGTCACAATTGTAAATGAGAACTTGTTCTCAACTGGCCCACCTGGTTCAATAAAAAGGTGAAATAAAAAACATTTTATTTATTTTTTATCCTTCAGAACAACACAGCAGATACAGTAACACCAGGTTTCCAAAAGAATCTGGCCCAAGACCCCACTTTGATACACATTTTGTTTGTTTGTCCCCACCATGTGGAAAAAGTTATGTAAATCAACGACCAATAATGCCTTTTTATTGGGGCTAAGATAGTCTATTACAAATCAATACTTTGATATGAAGGCAGTATGGTCTGAAGAGACCGTATTTCAATCTGAAGGCAGTACGGTTTGAAGACACTGAAATGAGACCGTATTTCAATCTGAAAGCAGTACGGTTTGGAGAGACTGAAATGAGGCCGTATTTCAATCTGAAGGCAGTACGGTTTGGAGAGACTGAAATGAGGCCGTATTTCAATATGAAGGCAGTACGGTTTGGAGAGAGTGAAATGAGGCCGTATTTCAATCTGAAGGCAGTATGGTTTGAAGAGACTGAAATGAGGCCGTATTTCAATCTGAAGGCAGTAAGGTTTGGAGAGACTGAAATGAGACCGTATTTCAATCTGAAGGCAGTATGGTTTGAAGAGACTGAAATGAGGCCGTATTTCAATCTGAAGGCAGTACGGTTTGGAGAGACTGAAATGAGGCCGTATTTCAATATGAAGGCAGTACGGTTTGGAGAGACTGAAATGAGGCCGTATTTCAATCTGAAGGCAGTATGGTTTGAAGAGACTGAAATGAGGCCGTATTTCAATCTGAAGGCAGTGGTTTGAAGAGACTGAAATGAGGCCGTATTTCAATCTGAAGGCAGTACGGTTTGGAGAGACTGAAATGAGACCGTATTTCAATCTGAAGGCAGTACGGTTTGGAGAGACTGAAATGAGGCCGTATTTCAATATGAAGGCAGTACGGTTTGGAGAGACTGAAATGAGGCCGTATTTCAATCTGAAGGCAGTACGGTTTGGAGAGACTGAAATGAGGCCGTATTTCAATCTGAAGGCAGTACGGTTTGGAGAGACTGAAATGAGACCGTATTTCAATCTGAAGGCAGTACGGTTTGGAGAGACTGAAATGAGGCCGTATTTCAATCTGAAGGCAGTACGGTTTGGAGAGACTGAAATGAGACCGTATTTCAATCTGAAGGCAGTATGGTTTGAAGAGACTGAAATGAGGCCGTATTTCAATCTGAAGGCAGTACGGTTTGGAGAGACTGAAATGAGACCGTATTTCAATCTGAAGGCAGTATGGTTTGAAGAGACTGAAATGAGGCCGTATTTCAATCTGAAGGCAGTACGGTTTGGAGAGCCTGAAATGAGGCCGTATTTCAATCTGAAGGCAGTACGGTTTGAAGAGACTGAAATGAGACCGTATTTCATTCTGAAGGCAGTATGGTTTCAAGAGACCCGTATTTCATTCTGAAGGTAGTATGGTTTGAAGAGACCGTATTTCAATCTGAAGGCAGTACGGTCTGAAGAGACCCGTATTTCAATCTGAAGGCAGTACGGTCTGAAGAGACCCGTATTTCAATCTGAAGGCAGTACGGTCTGAAGAGACCCGTATTTCAATCTGAAGGCAGTACGGTTTGAAGAGACCATATTTCAATCTGAAGGCAGTATGGTTTGAAGAGACCATATTTCAATCTGAAGGCAGTACGGTTTGAAGAGACTGAAATGAGGCCATATTTCAATCTGAAGGCAGTATGGTTTCAAGAGACCCGTATTTCAATCTGAAGGCAGTATGGTTCGAAGAGACTGAATATTTTGGAGGCTAGTCGTAGTGTGGTTTAGAAGTGGTAGTGTTTACTGACCTTGGTGTGGTGTGTTGTAGAGGTGGTGATGCTGAGCCAAGCCCAGCGAGGGGGGAGGAGGGTCCAGGTTACCCAGGGGGAGGTGGTAGGGGGTGGGGTACAGACCGCCTGGGAGAGGGGCGTAGCCTGGAGGAGCAACAAACAACACATCAGCTGGGTAGGTGCTGGGACAGAGCAAATACCTGTACTCCTTAGGGAGGCTGGAACCCCAGGAATGGATAGCCCTACTACTGACCTCTGACCTGTAGACACACGGTTGACCTACTCTGCCCCAGACTGGATCCTGAACCTCTAGCCCCAGACTGGATCCTGAACCTCTAGCCCCAGACTGGATCCTGAACCTCTAGCCCCAGACTGGATCCTGAACCTCTAGCCCCAGACTGGATCCTGAACCTCTAGCCCCAGACTGGATCCTGAACCTCTAGCCCCAGACTGGATCCTGAACCTCTAGCCCCAGACTGGATCCTGAACCTCTAGCCCCAGACTGGATCCTGAACCTCTAGCCCCAGACTGGATCCTGACCTGTAGCCCCAGACTGGATCCTGACCTCTAGCCTCAGACTGGATCCTGACCTCTAGCCTCAGACTGGATCCTGACCTCTAGCCTCAGACTGGATCCTGACCTCTAGCCTCAGACTGGATCCTAATATAGAACGTCTCAAGCGTCACGCTACGCTAGTGACCCCAAGCCACGGCATTCCAACAGCACTTCCCATGTAGCTTCAAACACAGATGTCCCATTCCTGCAACGACCTCTGGAATTAAACCAACCTCTCCCACAGGAGATGGAGGAGAGAGAGAGAGGGGAGGAAGAGAGAAAGAATGGTGTGCCTGTCTTCCCTCCAGGCAGGAAAGAGGACAGGAGGAGGGATAGAAGTGGGGCAGGAGAGAGAGAGAGAGAGAGAGAGAGAGAGAGAGAGAGAGAGAGGACAGGAGGAGGGATAGAAGTGGAGCAGGAGAGAGAGAGAGAGAGAGAGAGAGAGAGAGAGAGAGAGACAGGAGGAGAGAGAGGACAGGAGGAGAGAGAGGACAGGAGGATGAGAGCGAGAGAGAGGACAGGAGGAGGAGAGAGAGAGAGAGGACAGGAGGAGGAAAGAGAGAGAGGACAGGAGGAGGAGAGAGAGAGAGAGAGGGGACAGGAGGAGGGATAGAAGTGGAACAGGAGAGAGAGATGACAGGAGGAGGAGAGAGAGAGAGAGAGAGGGGACAGGAGGAGGGATAGAAGTGGAACAGGAGAGAGAGATGACAGGAGGAGGAGAGAGAGGACAGGAGGAGAGAGAGGGGACAGGAGGAGGAGAGAGAGGGGGACAGGAGGGAGGATAGAAGTGGAGCAGGAGAGAGAGAAATGAGGGACGAGGAGAGAGGACAGGAGGAGGGATAGAAGTGGGGTAGGAGAGGGGACAGGAGGAGGAGAGAGAGAGAGGACAGGAGGAGGGATAGAAGTGGAGCAGGAGAGAGAGAGAGGACAGGAGGAGGGATAGAACTGGAGCAGGAGAGAGAGAGAGGACAGGAGGAGGGATAGAAGTGGAGCAGAAGAGAGAGAGATGAAGGACGAGGAGAGAGAGAGGACAGGAGGAGTGTCATGAGAATTTTCAATCCCAATGATAATAACTAACAATCAATAAACTTTGACTAATTCCCGAGGTTTGTAAGACTCGGGGTTAAATAATAACTAGGCAAAGACTCAGCTTCTGAAAAAGGTTCGTACAGTTTATTCACGAGAACGTTCTAAAGTCCACAATATAAAAGGCATCCATTTTATAGTTCACTCCCTATTTACGCACATACCTCCACACGGACAGAGAGGTGAGTTGTATCCACTGTTTATCACCACCAAGCCGGCAGTTCCTTTCCCCCGAGATTAGAGGAAACTTGGAAAGGACTCCCTGTCCTATCATAAGTTTCTCAGAGTTCTAGCCAGGTCGGGTCAAACACAGTTGAATTGTTCTCGGTAATTTCTTAGACACACACACACACAAACACCCACACATTTCTCTCCCTAACCTTATTGGCCTTAGGTTTAGTACTTTAATCATTCATTATACATACTACATAAACTAATAAATCACTAATTAGTTACGTTTCAGGGTGGGATTCTTTAATCATTACCTTTACATCATATAATTCCCTTATCAAGGAGGGATAGAAGTGGAGCAGGAGAGAGAGAGCTGAGGGACGAGGAGAGAGAGAGCTGAGGGACGAGGAGAGAGAGAGCTGAGGGACGAGGAAAGAGAGAGCTGAGGGACGAGGAGAGCGAGGACAGGAGGAGGAGAGCGAGAGAGAGGACAGGAGGAGGAGAGCGAGAGAGAGGACAGGAGGAGGGATAGAAGTGGAGCAGGAGAGAGAGAGCTGAGGGACGAGGAGAGAGAGAGCTGAGGGACGAGGAGAGAGAGAGCTGAGGGACGAGGAGAGAGAGAGCTGAGGGACGAGGAGAGCGAGGACAGGAGGAGGAGAGCGAGAGAGAGGACAGGAGGAGGAGAGCGAGAGAGAGGACAGGAGGAGGGATAGAAGTGGAGCAGGAGAGAGAGAGCTGAGGGACGAGGAGAGAGAGAGCTGAGGGACGAGGAGAGAGAGAGCTGAGGGACGAGGAGAGCGAGGACAGGAGGAGGAGAGCAAGAGAGAGGACAGGAGGAGGAGAGCGAGAGAGAGGACAGGAGGAGGGATAGAAGTGGAGCAGGAGAGAGAGAGCTGAGGACGAGGAGAGAGAGAGCTGAGGGACGAGGAGAGAGAGAGCTGAGGGACGAGGAGAGCGAGGACAGGAGGAGGAGAGCGAGAGAGAGGACAGGAGGAGGAGAGCGAGAGAGAGGACAGGAGGAGGGATAGAAGTGGAGCAGGAGAGAGAGAGCTGAGGGACGAGGAGAGCGAGAGAGAGAGGACAGTATCGAAGCGAGCAGATAGGAACATGAAGGACAATCTGAAACAGTCTTACCTTCGTGGGCGGCAGCGTGTGAAGCCCAGAGCTGAGCCATCTGATTGGGTGATCTGTAGGCTGGGTCAGAGGTCAGGGGGGAGGGGCCGGAATAGCCCGGCAGGAAGGGACTGGAGGCTGCTGGGAAGGCATCACCTGGAGAAATTAGATATGGAGACTTTGAAGCTTTATTGAGACGAGACACACAGACACGTACAGTAGTCGATACAGACTGACATCATCATCACACCCATCCAGAATACGTCCCATAGGCCTGGATGAACAAGATCAAAACACTAAAAGGACAGGGAACAAAAACAGGAGAAAAAAGCCCCGCGGCCGACTCTCCGAGGGTAAAAGCCCCGCGGCCCGCTCTCCGAGGGTAAAAGCCCCGCCGCCGACTCTCCGAGGGTAAAAGCCCCGCGCCGGCTCTCCGAGGGTAAAAGCCCCGCGCCCGCTCCCCGAGGGTAAAAGCCCCGCGCCCGCTCCACGAGGGTAAAAGCCCCGCGCCCGCTCCCCGAGGGTAAAAGCCCCGCGCCCGCTCCCCGAGGGTAAAAGCCCCGCGCCCGCTCCCCGAGGGTAAAAGCCCCGCGCCCGCTCCCGAGGGTAAAAGCCCCGCGCCCGCTCCCGAGGGTAAAAGCCCCGCGACTCCCCGAGGGTAAAAGCCCCGCGACTCCCGAGGGTAAAAGCCCCGCGACTCCCCGAGGTAAAAGCCCCGCGCCGACTCCCCGAGGGTAAAAGCCCCGCCCGACCCTCCGAGGTAAAAGCCCGCGCCGACCCTCCGAGGGTAAAGCCCGCGCCCGGCTCCCCGAGGGTAAAAGCCCGCGCCCGATTCCCGAGGGTAAAGCCCCGCGACTCCCGAGGGTAAAAGCCCGCGACTCCCGAGGGTAAAAGCCCCGCGACTCCCCCGAGGGTAAAAGCCCCGCGACTCCCCGAGGGTAAAAGCCCCGCGACTCCCGAGGTAAAAGCCCCGCGCCGACCCTCCGAGGGTAAAGCCCCGCGCCGGCTCCCCGAGGGTAAAAGCCCCGCGACTCACCGAGGGTAAAAGCCCCGCGATTCCCCGAGGTAAAAGCCCCGCGATTCCCCGAGGGTAAAAGCCCCGCGACTCCCCGAGGGTAAAGCCCCGCGACTCCCCGAGGGTAAAAGCCCCGCGACTCCCCGAGGGTAAAAGCCCCGCGACTCCCGAGGGTAAAAGCCCCGCGACTCCCCGAGGGTAAAAGCCCCGCGACTCCCGAGGTAAAAGCCCCACGACTCCCCGAGGTAAAAGCCCGCGCCCGCTCCCGAGGGTAAAAGCCCCGCGACTCCCCGAGGGTAAAAGCCCCGCGACTCCCGAGGTAAAAGCCCCCGACTCCCCGAGGGTAAAGCCCCGCGCCCGCTCCCCGAGGGTAAAAGCCCCGCGCCCGCTCCCCGAGGGTAAAAGCCCCGCGCCCGCTCCCGAGGGTAAAAGCCCCGCGCCGACTCCCCGAGGGTAAAAGCCCCGCGACTCCCCGAGGGTAAAAGCCCCGCGACTCCCCGAGGGTAAAAGCCCCGCGACTCCCCGAGGGTAAAAGCCCCGCGACTCCCCGAGGGTAAGAGGGTGTCTCAGGGGCAGTGGGTTATGAACAAAACAAACACAGTTCCATTTCACACCGTACAGGTCACCAACTATTTGACCTTTTGAACCCCCTGAAGACGACTGCAGCCAGCCTCGGGGTTAGGGTGTGTGTGTGTGTGTGTGTGTGTGGGGGATGTGAAGACGTGTTGCCAGAGTCCCCCTGCAGCTAAATCAGTGTATTAAACCTGTCTCACACACACACACACAGTAACCAACACACACAGTAACCAACACACACAGTAACCAACACACACACCCCCCTCTGTGCTTTGTAAATCTGTACACACCCAGCAATGTAAATGACACACAGCCAGTTCTCTAAATAACACCCCGCCCCCAGAACCAGCACATCCACCTGGGTCTATTAACATTTCTAAAGACAAATTCAGACCTGCTCAAATCACACACACACACACACACACACACACACACACACACACACACACACACACACACACACACACACACACACACACACGACACACAGAGACGGAGTGTAAACCAGTAGAGGCTCCTCAGCGGAGAACCATCCTACTCAATAAATTTCAGAAAAATACACAAATAGTGAAACTTTTTTTTTTGAAAGTTCCCGGAAAAATACTATAATAAATATATTCACGTCACCAAATAACTGATTAAAACACACCGCTTTGCAGTGAAGGTCTACAGTAGCCTCAGCAGCAGTCTGTAGGGTAGCACCATGGTGTAGCCGGAGGACAGCTAGCTTCCATCCTCCTCTGGGTACATTGACTTCAATACAAAACCTAGGAGTCTCATGGTTCTCACCCTCCTTCCATAGACTTACACAGTAATTATGACAACTTCCGGACGACGTTCCTCCAACCCATCAGAGCTCTTGCAGCATGAACTGACGCGTTGTCCACCCAATCAAAGGATCAGAGAATACATCTAGTACTGAATGCAATAAGCTACAGCTAGCTAGCAATGCAGCGCATAAAATATGGTGAGGAGTTGACTCAGAGAGAGAGAGAGAGAGAGAGAGAGAGAGAGAGAGAGAGAGAGAGAGAGAGAGAGAGAGAGAGAGAATAGTTGAATAGTTTTGAACAAATTCATTCATTCAAATTGAGAATCTGCAGAGAGCTATATTCCGTTGTATTATTTTACTAACTCGTTAGTTCTAGGAGCTATGTTAACTATGATGTTAGCTAATAGGGTGACATTGATAATAATGTTGGCTGCATGCAGCGGTTAGCGGTTATGGTATGAAGATTTGAAACTCTCGCTTGCAACTGTTTAGACTAATGATCACCACCCCCCTAGAACAGCTAGATGGAGGAGAGAGTCTGGACTAATGATAACACCCCTAGAACAGCTAGATGGAGGAGAGAGTCTGGACTAATGATAACACCCCTAGAACAGCTAGATGGAGGAGAGAGTCTGGACTAATGATAACACCCCTAGAACAGCTAGATGGAGGAGAGAGTCTGGACTAATGATAACACCCCTAGAACAGCTAGATGGAGGAGAGAGTCTGGACTAATGATAACACCCCTAGAACAGCTAGATGGAGGAGAGAGTCTGGACTAATGATAACACCCCTAGAACAGCTAGATGGAGGAGAGAGTCTGGACTAATGATAACACCCCTAGAACAGCTAGATGGAGGAGAGAGTCTGGACTAATGATAACACCCCTAGAACAGCTAGATGGAGGAGAGAGTCTGGACTAATGATAACACCCCTAGAACAGCTAGATGGAGGAGAGAGTCTGGACTAATGATAACACCCCTAGAACAGCTAGATGGAGGAGAGAGTCTGGACTAATGATAACACCCCCTAGAACAGCTAGATGGAGGAGAGAGTCTGGACTAATGATAACACACCCCTAGAACAGCTAGATGGAGGAGAGAGTCTGGACTAATGATAACACACCCCTAGAACAGCTAGATGGAGGAGAGAGTCTGGACTAATGATAACACCCCTAGAACAGCTAGATGGAGGAGAGAGTCTGGACTAATGATAACACACCCCTAGAACAGCTAGATGGAGGAGAGAGTCTGGACTAATGATAACACCCCCTAGAACAGCTAGATGGAGGAGAGAGTCTGGACTAATGATAACACCCCCTAGAACAGCTAGATGGAGGAGAGAGTCTGGACTAATGATAACACCCCCTAGAACAGCTAGATGGAGGAGAGAGTCTGGACTAATGATAACACCCCCTAGAACAGCTAGATGGAGGAGAGAGTCTGGACTAATGATAACACCCCCTAGAACAGCTAGATGGAGGAGAGAGTCTGGACTAATGATAACACCCCCTAGAACAGCTAGATGGAGGAGAGAGTCTGGACTAATGATAACACCCCTAGAACAGCTAGATGGAGGAGAGAGTCTGGACTAATGATAACACCCCTAGAACAGCTAGATGGAGGAGAGAGTCTGGACTAATGATAACACCCCTAGAACAGCTAGATGGAGGAGAGAGTCTGGACTAATGATAACACCCCTAGAACAGCTAGATGGAGGAGAGAGTCTGGACTAATGATAACACCCCTAGAACAGCTAGATGGAGGAGAGAGTCTGGACTAATGATAACACCCCTAGAACAGCTAGATGGAGGAGAGAGTCTGGACTAATGATAACACCCCCTAGAACAGCTAGATGGAGGAGAGAGTCTGGACTAATGATAACACCCCTAGAACAGCTAGATGGAGGAGAGAGTCTGGACTAATGATAACACCCCCTAGAACAGCTAGATGGAGGAGAGAGTCTGGACTAATGATAACACCCCTAGAACAGCTAGATGGAGGAGAGAGTCTGGACTAATGATAACACCCCTAGAACAGCTAGATGGAGGAGAGAGTCTGGACTAATGATAACACCCCTAGAACAGCTAGATGGAGGAGAGAGTCTGGACTAATGATAACACCCCTAGAACAGCTAGATGGAGGAGAGAGTCTGGACTAATGATAACACCCCCTAGAACAGCTAGATGGAGGAGAGAGTCTGGACTAATGATAACACCCCTAGAACAGCTAGATGGAGGAGAGAGTCTGGACTAATGATAACACCCCTAGAACAGCTAGATGGAGGAGAGAGTCTGGACTAATGATAACACCCCTAGAACAGCTAGATGGAGGAGAGAGTCTGGACTAATGATAACACCCCTAGAACAGCTAGATGGAGGAGAGAGTCTGGACTAATGATAACACCCCTAGAACAGCTAGATGGAGGAGAGAGTCTGGACTAATGATAACACCCCTAGAACAGCTAGATGGAGGAGAGAGTCTGGACTAATGATAACACCCCCTAGAACAGCTAGATGGAGGAGAGAGTCTGGACTAATGATAACACCCCCTAGAACAGCTAGATGGAGGAGAGAGTCTGGACTAATGATAACACCCCCTAGAACAGCTAGATGGAGGAGAGAGTCTGGACTAATGATAACACCCCTAGAACAGCTAGATGGAGGAGAGAGTCTGGACTAATGATAACACCCCTAGAACAGCTAGATGGAGGAGAGAGTCTGGACTAATGATAACACCCCCCTAGAACAGCTAGATGGAGGAGAGAGTCTGGACTAATGATAACACCCCCCTAGAACAGCTAGATGGAGGAGAGAGTCTGGACTAATGATAACACCCCTAGAACAGCTAGATGGAGGAGAGAGTCTGGACTAATGATAACACCCCTAGAACAGCTAGATGGAGGAGAGAGTCTGGACTAATGATAACACCCCTAGAACAGCTAGATGGAGGAGAGAGTCTGGACTAATGATAACACCCCCCTAGAACAGCTAGATGGAGGAGAGAGTCTGGACTAATGATAACACCCCTAGAACAGCTAGATGGAGGAGAGAGTCTGGACTAATGATAACACCCCTAGAACAGCTAGATGGAGGAGAGAGTCTGGACTAATGATAACACCCCTAGAACAGCTAGATGGAGGAGAGAGTCTGGACTAATGATAACACCCCCTAGAACAGCTAGATGGAGGAGAGAGTCTGGACTAATGATAACACCCCCTAGAACAGCTAGATGGAGGAGAGAGTCTGGACTAATGATAACACCCCTAGAACAGCTAGATGGAGGAGAGAGTCTGGACTAATGATAACACCCCTAGAACAGCTAGATGGAGGAGAGAGTCTGGACTAATGATAACACCCCTAGAACAGCTAGATGGAGGAGAGAGTCTGGACTAATGATAACACCCCTAGAACAGCTAGATGGAGGAGAGAGTCTGGACTAATGATAACACCCCTAGAACAGCTAGATGGAGGAGAGAGTCTGGACTAATGATAACACCCCCTAGAACAGCTAGATGGAGGAGAGAGTCTGGACTAATGATAACACCCCTAGAACAGCTAGATGGAGGAGAGAGTCTGGACTAATGATAACACCCCTAGAACAGCTAGATGGAGGAGAGAGTCTGGACTAATGATAACACCCCTAGAACAGCTAGATGGAGGAGAGAGTCTGGACTAATGATAACACCCCTAGAACAGCTAGATGGAGGAGAGAGTCTGGACTAATGATAACACCCCTAGAACAGCTAGATGGAGGAGAGAGTCTGGACTAATGATAACACCCCTAGAACAGCTAGATGGAGGAGAGAGTCTGGACTAATGATAACACCCCCTAGAACAGCTAGATGGAGGAGAGAGTCTGGACTAATGATAACACCCCTAGAACAGCTAGATGGAGGAGAGAGTCTGGACTAATGATAACACCCCTAGAACAGCTAGATGGAGGAGAGAGTCTGGACTAATGATAACACCCCTAGAACAGCTAGATGGAGGAGAGAGTCTGGACTAATGATAACACCCCTAGAACAGCTAGATGGAGGAGAGAGTCTGGACTAATGATAACACCCCCTAGAACAGCTAGATGGAGGAGAGAGTCTGGACTAATGATAACACCCCTAGAACAGCTAGATGGAGGAGAGAGTCTGGACTAATGATAACACCCCTAGAACAGCTAGATGGAGGAGAGAGTCTGGACTAATGATAACACCCCTAGAACAGCTAGATGGAGGAGAGAGTCTGGACTAATGATAACACCCCCTAGAACAGCTAGATGGAGGAGAGAGTCTGGACTAATGATAACACCCCCTAGAACAGCTAGATGGAGGAGAGAGTCTGGACTAATGATAACACCCCTAGAACAGCTAGATGGAGGAGAGAGTCTGGACTAATGATAACACCCCCCTAGAACAGCTAGATGGAGGAGAGAGTCTGGACTAATGATAACACCCCTAGAACAGCTAGATGGAGGAGAGAGTCTGGACTAATGATAACACCCCTAGAACAGCTAGATGGAGGAGAGAGTCTGGACTAATGATAACACCCCTAGAACAGCTAGATGGAGGAGAGAGTCTGGACTAATGATAACACCCCCTAGAACAGCTAGATGGAGGAGAGAGTCTGGACTAATGATAACACCCCCTAGAACAGCTAGATGGAGGAGAGAGTCTGGACTAATGATAACACCCCCTAGAACAGCTAGATGGAGGAGAGAGTCTGGACTAATGATAACACCCCTAGAACAGCTAGATGGAGGAGAGAGTCTGGACTAATGATAACACCCCCTAGAACAGCTAGATGGAGGAGAGAGTCTGGACTAATGATAACACCCCCTAGAACAGCTAGATGGAGGAGAGAGTCTGGACTAATGATAACACCCCCTAGAACAGCTAGATGGAGGAGAGAGTCTGGACTAATGATAACACCCCCTAGAACAGCTAGATGGAGGAGAGAGTCTGGACTAATGATAACACCCCTAGAACAGCTAGATGGAGGAGAGAGTCTGGACTAATGATAACACCCCCTAGAACAGCTAGATGGAGGAGAGAGTCTGGACTAATGATAACACCCCTAGAACAGCTAGATGGAGGAGAGAGTCTGGACTAATGATAACACCCCTAGAACAGCTAGATGGAGGAGAGAGTCTGGACTAATGATAACACCCCCTAGAACAGCTAGATGGAGGAGAGAGTCTGGACTAATGATAACACCCCCTAGAACAGCTAGATGGAGGAGAGAGTCTGGACTAATGATAACACCCCCTAGAACAGCTAGATGGAGGAGAGAGTCTGGACTAATGATAACACCCCCTAGAACAGCTAGATGGAGGAGAGAGTCTGGACTAATGATAACACCCCTAGAACAGCTAGATGGAGGAGAGAGTCTGGACTAATGATAACACCCCCTAGAACAGCTAGATGGAGGAGAGAGTCTGGACTAATGATAACACCCCTAGAACAGCTAGATGGAGGAGAGAGTCTGGACTAATGATAACACCCCCTAGAACAGCTAGATGGAGGAGAGAGTCTGGACTAATGATAACACCCCTAGAACAGCTAGATGGAGGAGAGAGTCTGGACTAATGATAACACCCCTAGAACAGCTAGATGGAGGAGAGAGTCTGGACTAATGATAACACCCCCTAGAACAGCTAGATGGAGGAGAGAGTCTGGACTAATGATAACACCCCTAGAACAGCTAGATGGAGGAGAGAGTCTGGACTAATGATAACACCCCTAGAACAGCTAGATGGAGGAGAGAGTCTGGACTAATGATAACACCCCTAGAACAGCTAGATGGAGGAGAGAGTCTGGACTAATGATAACACCCCTAGAACAGCTAGATGGAGGAGAGAGTCTGGACTAATGATAACACCCCTAGAACAGCTAGATGGAGGAGAGAGTCTGGACTAATGATAACACCCCCTAGAACAGCTAGATGGAGGAGAGAGTCTGGACTAATGATAACACCCCCTAGAACAGCTAGATGGAGGAGAGAGTCTGGACTAATGATAACACCCCCTAGAACAGCTAGATGGAGGAGAGAGTCTG
Source organism: Salmo salar (assembly GCF_905237065.1). Taxonomy (NCBI): domain Eukaryota; kingdom Metazoa; phylum Chordata; class Actinopteri; order Salmoniformes; family Salmonidae; genus Salmo; species Salmo salar. The sequence goes on along the minus strand of NW_025549545.1, from coordinate 114,825 downwards.
GACTAATGATAACACCCCTAGAACAGCTAGATGGAGGAGAGAGTCTGGACTAATGATAACACCCCTAGAACAGCTAGATGGAGGAGAGAGTCTGGACTAATGATAACACCCCTAGAACAGCTAGATGGAGGAGAGAGTCTGGACTAATGATAACACCCCTAGAACAGCTAGATGGAGGAGAGAGTCTGGACTAATGATAACACCCCTAGAACAGCTAGATGGAGGAGAGAGTCTGGACTAATGATAACACCCCCTAGAACAGCTAGATGGAGGAGAGAGTCTGGACTAATGATAACACCCCTAGAACAGCTAGATGGAGGAGAGAGTCTGGACTAATGATAACACCCCTAGAACAGCTAGATGGAGGAGAGAGTCTGGACTAATGATAACACCCCCCTAGAACAGCTAGATGGAGGAGAGAGTCTGGACTAATGATAACACCCCTAGAACAGCTAGATGGAGGAGAGAGTCTGGACTAATGATAACACCCCCTAGAACAGCTAGATGGAGGAGAGAGTCTGGACTAATGATAACACCCCTAGAACAGCTAGATGGAGGAGAGAGTCTGGACTAATGATAACACCCCCTAGAACAGCTAGATGGAGGAGAGAGTCTGGACTAATGATAACACCCCTAGAACAGCTAGATGGAGGAGAGAGTCTGGACTAATGATAACACCCCCTAGAACAGCTAGATGGAGGAGAGAGTCTGGACTAATGATAACACCCCTAGAACAGCTAGATGGAGGAGAGAGTCTGGACTAATGATAACACCCCTAGAACAGCTAGATGGAGGAGAGAGTCTGGACTAATGATAACACCCCCTAGAACAGCTAGATGGAGGAGAGAGTCTGGACTAATGATAACACCCCCTAGAACAGCTAGATGGAGGAGAGAGTCTGGACTAATGATAACACCCCTAGAACAGCTAGATGGAGGAGAGAGTCTGGACTAATGATAACACCCCCTAGAACAGCTAGATGGAGGAGAGAGTCTGGACTAATGATAACACCCCCTAGAACAGCTAGATGGAGGAGAGAGTCTGGACTAATGATAACACCCCTAGAACAGCTAGATGGAGGAGAGAGTCTGGACTAATGATAACACCCCCTAGAACAGCTAGATGGAGGAGAGAGTCTGGACTAATGATAACACCCCTAGAACAGCTAGATGGAGGAGAGAGTCTGGACTAATGATAACACCCCTAGAACAGCTAGATGGAGGAGAGAGTCTGGACTAATGATAACACCCCTAGAACAGCTAGATGGAGGAGAGAGTCTGGACTAATGATAACACCCCCCTAGAACAGCTAGATGGAGGAGAGAGTCTGGACTAATGATAACACCCCTAGAACAGCTAGATGGAGGAGAGAGTCTGGACTAATGATAACACCCCTAGAACAGCTAGATGGAGGAGAGAGTCTGGACTAATGATAACACCCCCCTAGAACAGCTAGATGGAGGAGAGAGTCTGGACTAATGATAACACCCCCTAGAACAGCTAGATGGAGGAGAGAGTCTGGACTAATGATAACACCCCCTAGAACAGCTAGATGGAGGAGAGAGTCTGGACTAATGATAACACCCCCCTAGAACAGCTAGATGGAGGAGAGAGTCTGGACTAATGATAACACCCCTAGAACAGCTAGATGGAGGAGAGAGTCTGGACTAATGATAACACCCCTAGAACAGCTAGATGGAGGAGAGAGTCTGGACTAATGATAACACCCCTAGAACAGCTAGATGGAGGAGAGAGTCTGGACTAATGATAACACCCCCTAGAACAGCTAGATGGAGGAGAGAGTCTGGACTAATGATAACACCCCCTAGAACAGCTAGATGGAGGAGAGAGTCTGGACTAATGATAACACCCCCTAGAACAGCTAGATGGAGGAGAGAGTCTGGACTAATGATAACACCCCTAGAACAGCTAGATGGAGGAGAGAGTCTGGACTAATGATAACACCCCCCTAGAACAGCTAGATGGAGGAGAGAGTCTGGACTAATGATAACACCCCTAGAACAGCTAGATGGAGGAGAGAGTCTGGACTAATGATAACACCCCCTAGAACAGCTAGATGGAGGAGAGAGTCTGGACTAATGATAACACCCCTAGAACAGCTAGATGGAGGAGAGAGTCTGGACTAATGATAACACCCCCTAGAACAGCTAGATGGAGGAGAGAGTCTGGACTAATGATAACACCCCCTAGAACAGCTAGATGGAGGAGAGAGTCTGGACTAATGATAACACCCCCTAGAACAGCTAGATGGAGGAGAGAGTCTGGACTAATGATAACACCCCCTAGAACAGCTAGATGGAGGAGAGAGTCTGGACTAATGATAACACCCCTAGAACAGCTAGATGGAGGAGAGAGTCTGGACTAATGATAACACCCCCCTAGAACAGCTAGATGGAGGAGAGAGTCTGGACTAATGATAACACCCCTAGAACAGCTAGATGGAGGAGAGAGTCTGGACTAATGATAACACCCCTAGAACAGCTAGATGGAGGAGAGAGTCTGGACTAATGATAACACCCCCTAGAACAGCTAGATGGAGGAGAGAGTCTGGACTAATGATAACACCCCTAGAACAGCTAGATGGAGGAGAGAGTCTGGACTAATGATAACACCCCTAGAACAGCTAGATGGAGGAGAGAGTCTGGACTAATGATAACACCCCTAGAACAGCTAGATGGAGGAGAGAGTCTGGACTAATGATAACACCCCTAGAACAGCTAGATGGAGGAGAGAGTCTGGACTAATGATAACACCCCTAGAACAGCTAGATGGAGGAGAGAGTCTGGACTAATGATAACACCCCTAGAACAGCTAGATGGAGGAGAGAGTCTGGACTAATGATAACACCCCCTAGAACAGCTAGATGGAGGAGAGAGTCTGGACTAATGATAACACCCCCCTAGAACAGCTAGATGGAGGAGAGAGTCTGGACTAATGATAACACCCCCTAGAACAGCTAGATGGAGGAGAGAGTCTGGACTAATGATAACACCCCCTAGAACAGCTAGATGGAGGAGAGAGTCTGGACTAATGATAACACCCCTAGAACAGCTAGATGGAGGAGAGAGTCTGGACTAATGATAACACCCCCTAGAACAGCTAGATGGAGGAGAGAGTCTGGACTAATGATAACACCCCCTAGAACAGCTAGATGGAGGAGAGAGTCTGGACTAATGATAACACCCCCTAGAACAGCTAGATGGAGGAGAGAGTCTGGACTAATGATAACACCCCTAGAACAGCTAGATGGAGGAGAGAGTCTGGACTAATGATAACACCCCTAGAACAGCTAGATGGAGGAGAGAGTCTGGACTAATGATAACACCCCCCTAGAACAGCTAGATGGAGGAGAGAGTCTGGACTAATGATAACACCCCTAGAACAGCTAGATGGAGGAGAGAGTCTGGACTAATGATAACACCCCCTAGAACAGCTAGATGGAGGAGAGAGTCTGGACTAATGATAACACCCCTAGAACAGCTAGATGGAGGAGAGAGTCTGGACTAATGATAACACCCCCCTAGAACAGCTAGATGGAGGAGAGAGTCTGGACTAATGATAACACCCCTAGAACAGCTAGATGGAGGAGAGAGTCTGGACTAATGATAACACCCCCTAGAACAGCTAGATGGAGGAGAGAGTCTGGACTAATGATAACACCCCCTAGAACAGCTAGATGGAGGAGAGAGTCTGGACTAATGATAACACCCCCTAGAACAGCTAGATGGAGGAGAGAGTCTGGACTAATGATAACACCCCCTAGAACAGCTAGATGGAGGAGAGAGTCTGGACTAATGATAACACCCCCTAGAACAGCTAGATGGAGGAGAGAGTCTGGACTAATGATAACACCCCCTAGAACAGCTAGATGGAGGAGAGAGTCTGGACTAATGATAACACCCCCTAGAACAGCTAGATGGAGGAGAGAGTCTGGACTAATGATAACACCCCCTAGAACAGCTAGATGGAGGAGAGAGTCTGGACTAATGATAACACCCCTAGAACAGCTAGATGGAGGAGAGAGTCTGGACTAATGATAACACCCCTAGAACAGCTAGATGGAGGAGAGAGTCTGGACTAATGATAACACCCCTAGAACAGCTAGATGGAGGAGAGAGTCTGGACTAATGATAACACCCCCTAGAACAGCTAGATGGAGGAGAGAGTCTGGACTAATGATAACACCCCTAGAACAGCTAGATGGAGGAGAGAGTCTGGACTAATGATAACACCCCCTAGAACAGCTAGATGGAGGAGAGAGTCTGGACTAATGATAACACCCCCTAGAACAGCTAGATGGAGGAGAGAGTCTGGACTAATGATAACACCCCCTAGAACAGCTAGATGGAGGAGAGAGTCTGGACTAATGATAACACCCCTAGAACAGCTAGATGGAGGAGAGAGTCTGGACTAATGATAACACCCCCTAGAACAGCTAGATGGAGGAGAGAGTCTGGACTAATGATAACACCCCCTAGAACAGCTAGATGGAGGAGAGAGTCTGGACTAATGATAACACCCCCTAGAACAGCTAGATGGAGGAGAGAGTCTGGACTAATGATAACACCCCCTAGAACAGCTAGATGGAGGAGAGAGTCTGGACTAATGATAACACCCCCTAGAACAGCTAGATGGAGGAGAGAGTCTGGACTAATGATAACACCCCTAGAACAGCTAGATGGAGGAGAGAGTCTGGACTAATGATAACACCCCTAGAACAGCTAGATGGAGGAGAGAGTCTGGACTAATGATAACACCCCTAGAACAGCTAGATGGAGGAGAGAGTCTGGACTAATGATAACACCCCCTAGAACAGCTAGATGGAGGAGAGAGTCTGGACTAATGATAACACCCCCTAGAACAGCTAGATGGAGGAGAGAGTCTGGACTAATGATAACACCCCCTAGAACAGCTAGATGGAGGAGAGAGTCTGGACTAATGATAACACCCCTAGAACAGCTAGATGGAGGAGAGAGTCTGGACTAATGATAACACCCCCTAGAACAGCTAGATGGAGGAGAGAGTCTGGACTAATGATAACACCCCCTAGAACAGCTAGATGGAGGAGAGAGTCTGGACTAATGATAACACCCCTAGAACAGCTAGATGGAGGAGAGAGTCTGGACTAATGATAACACCCCTAGAACAGCTAGATGGAGGAGAGAGTCTGGACTAATGATAACACCCCCTAGAACAGCTAGATGGAGGAGAGAGTCTGGACTAATGATAACACCCCTAGAACAGCTAGATGGAGGAGAGAGTCTGGACTAATGATAACACCCCCCTAGAACAGCTAGATGGAGGAGAGAGTCTGGACTAATGATAACACCCCTAGAACAGCTAGATGGAGGAGAGAGTCTGGACTAATGATAACACCCCCCTAGAACAGCTAGATGGAGGAGAGAGTCTGGACTAATGATAACACCCCTAGAACAGCTAGATGGAGGAGAGAGTCTGGACTAATGATAACACCCCCTAGAACAGCTAGATGGAGGAGAGAGTCTGGACTAATGATAACACCCCCTAGAACAGCTAGATGGAGGAGAGAGTCTGGACTAATGATAACACCCCCTAGAACAGCTAGATGGAGGAGAGAGTCTGGACTAATGATAACACCCCTAGAACAGCTAGATGGAGGAGAGAGTCTGGACTAATGATAACACCCCCTAGAACAGCTAGATGGAGGAGAGAGTCTGGACTAATGATAACACCCCCTAGAACAGCTAGATGGAGGAGAGAGTCTGGACTAATGATAACACCCCTAGAACAGCTAGATGGAGGAGAGAGTCTGGACTAATGATAACACCCCTAGAACAGCTAGATGGAGGAGAGAGTCTGGACTAATGATAACACCCCCTAGAACAGCTAGATGGAGGAGAGAGTCTGGACTAATGATAACACCCCCTAGAACAGCTAGATGGAGGAGAGAGTCTGGACTAATGATAACACCCCTAGAACAGCTAGATGGAGGAGAGAGTCTGGACTAATGATAACACCCCCTAGAACAGCTAGATGGAGGAGAGAGTCTGGACTAATGATAACACCCCTAGAACAGCTAGATGGAGGAGAGAGTCTGGACTAATGATAACACCCCTAGAACAGCTAGATGGAGGAGAGAGTCTGGACTAATGATAACACCCCCTAGAACAGCTAGATGGAGGAGAGAGTCTGGACTAATGATAACACCCCTAGAACAGCTAGATGGAGGAGAGAGTCTGGACTAATGATAACACCCCCTAGAACAGCTAGATGGAGGAGAGAGTCTGGACTAATGATAACACCCCCTAGAACAGCTAGATGGAGGAGAGAGTCTGGACTAATGATAACACCCCCTAGAACAGCTAGATGGAGGAGAGAGTCTGGACTAATGATAACACCCCTAGAACAGCTAGATGGAGGAGAGAGTCTGGACTAATGATAACACCCCCTAGAACAGCTAGATGGAGGAGAGAGTCTGGACTAATGATAACACCCCTAGAACAGCTAGATGGAGGAGAGAGTCTGGACTAATGATAACACCCCCTAGAACAGCTAGATGGAGGAGAGAGTCTGGACTAATGATAACACCCCCTAGAACAGCTAGATGGAGGAGAGAGTCTGGACTAATGATAACACCCCTAGAACAGCTAGATGGAGGAGAGAGTCTGGACTAATGATAACACCCCCTAGAACAGCTAGATGGAGGAGAGAGTCTGGACTAATGATAACACCCCCTAGAACAGCTAGATGGAGGAGAGAGTCTGGACTAATGATAACACCCCCTAGAACAGCTAGATGGAGGAGAGAGTCTGGACTAATGATAACACCCCTAGAACAGCTAGATGGAGGAGAGAGTCTGGACTAATGATAACACCCCCTAGAACAGCTAGATGGAGGAGAGAGTCTGGACTAATGATAACACCCCCTAGAACAGCTAGATGGAGGAGAGAGTCTGGACTAATGATAACACCCCTAGAACAGCTAGATGGAGGAGAGAGTCTGGACTAATGATAACACCCCCTAGAACAGCTAGATGGAGGAGAGAGTCTGGACTAATGATAACACCCCCTAGAACAGCTAGATGGAGGAGAGAGTCTGGACTAATGATAACACCCCCTAGAACAGCTAGATGGAGGAGAGAGTCTGGACTAATGATAACACCCCCTAGAACAGCTAGATGGAGGAGAGAGTCTGGACTAATGATAACACCCCTAGAACAGCTAGATGGAGGAGAGAGTCTGGACTAATGATAACACCCCCTAGAACAGCTAGATGGAGGAGAGAGTCTGGACTAATGATAACACCCCCTAGAACAGCTAGATGGAGGAGAGAGTCTGGACTAATGATAACACCCCTAGAACAGCTAGATGGAGGAGAGAGTCTGGACTAATGATAACACCCCTAGAACAGCTAGATGGAGGAGAGAGTCTGGACTAATGATAACACCCCCTAGAACAGCTAGATGGAGGAGAGAGTCTGGACTAATGATAACACCCCCTAGAACAGCTAGATGGAGGAGAGAGTCTGGACTAATGATAACACCCCCTAGAACAGCTAGATGGAGGAGAGAGTCTGGACTAATGATAACACCCCCTAGAACAGCTAGATGGAGGAGAGAGTCTGGACTAATGATAACACCCCCTAGAACAGCTAGATGGAGGAGAGAGTCTGGACTAATGATAACACCCCCTAGAACAGCTAGATGGAGGAGAGAGTCTGGACTAATGATAACACCCCCTAGAACAGCTAGATGGAGGAGAGAGTCTGGACTAATGATAACACCCCTAGAACAGCTAGATGGAGGAGAGAGTCTGGACTAATGATAACACCCCCTAGAACAGCTAGATGGAGGAGAGAGTCTGGACTAATGATAACACCCCTAGAACAGCTAGATGGAGGAGAGAGTCTGGACTAATGATAACACCCCTAGAACAGCTAGATGGAGGAGAGAGTCTGGACTAATGATAACACCCCCTAGAACAGCTAGATGGAGGAGAGAGTCTGGACTAATGATAACACCCCCTAGAACAGCTAGATGGAGGAGAGAGTCTGGACTAATGATAACACCCCTAGAACAGCTAGATGGAGGAGAGAGTCTGGACTAATGATAACACCCCCTAGAACAGCTAGATGGAGGAGAGAGTCTGGACTAATGATAACACCCCCCTAGAACAGCTAGATGGAGGAGAGAGTCTGGACTAATGATAACACCCCTAGAACAGCTAGATGGAGGAGAGAGTCTGGACTAATGATAACACCCCTAGAACAGCTAGATGGAGGAGAGAGTCTGGACTAATGATAACACCCCCTAGAACAGCTAGATGGAGGAGAGAGTCTGGACTAATGATAACACCCCCTAGAACAGCTAGATGGAGGAGAGAGTCTGGACTAATGATAACACCCCCTAGAACAGCTAGATGGAGGAGAGAGTCTGGACTAATGATAACACCCCTAGAACAGCTAGATGGAGGAGAGAGTCTGGACTAATGATAACACCCCTAGAACAGCTAGATGGAGGAGAGAGTCTGGACTAATGATAACACCCCCTAGAACAGCTAGATGGAGGAGAGAGTCTGGACTAATGATAACACCCCCTAGAACAGCTAGATGGAGGAGAGAGTCTGGACTAATGATAACACCCCCTAGAACAGCTAGATGGAGGAGAGAGTCTGGACTAATGATAACACCCCCTAGAACAGCTAGATGGAGGAGAGAGTCTGGACTAATGATAACACCCCCTAGAACAGCTAGATGGAGGAGAGAGTCTGGACTAATGATAACACCCCCTAGAACAGCTAGATGGAGGAGAGAGTCTGGACTAATGATAACACCCCCTAGAACAGCTAGATGGAGGAGAGAGTCTGGACTAATGATAACACCCCCTAGAACAGCTAGATGGAGGAGAGAGTCTGGACTAATGATAACACCCCCTAGAACAGCTAGATGGAGGAGAGAGTCTGGACTAATGATAACACCCCCTAGAACAGCTAGATGGAGGAGAGAGTCTGGACTAATGATAACACCCCTAGAACAGCTAGATGGAGGAGAGAGTCTGGACTAATGATAACACCCCCTAGAACAGCTAGATGGAGGAGAGAGTCTGGACTAATGATAACACCCCCTAGAACAGCTAGATGGAGGAGAGAGTCTGGACTAATGATAACACCCCCTAGAACAGCTAGATGGAGGAGAGAGTCTGGACTAATGATAACACCCCCTAGAACAGCTAGATGGAGGAGAGAGTCTGGACTAATGATAACACCCCTAGAACAGCTAGATGGAGGAGAGAGTCTGGACTAATGATAACACCCCCTAGAACAGCTAGATGGAGGAGAGAGTCTGGACTAATGATAACACCCCTAGAACAGCTAGATGGAGGAGAGAGTCTGGACTAATGATAACACCCCTAGAACAGCTAGATGGAGGAGAGAGTCTGGACTAATGATAACACCCCTAGAACAGCTAGATGGAGGAGAGAGTCTGGACTAATGATAACACCCCCTAGAACAGCTAGATGGAGGAGAGAGTCTGGACTAATGATAACACCCCCTAGAACAGCTAGATGGAGGAGAGAGTCTGGACTAATGATAACACCCCCTAGAACAGCTAGATGGAGGAGAGAGTCTGGACTAATGATAACACCCCCTAGAACAGCTAGATGGAGGAGAGAGTCTGGACTAATGATAACACCCCCTAGAACAGCTAGATGGAGGAGAGAGTCTGGACTAATGATAACACCCCCTAGAACAGCTAGATGGAGGAGAGAGTCTGGACTAATGATAACACCCCCTAGAACAGCTAGATGGAGGAGAGAGTCTGGACTAATGATAACACCCCTAGAACAGCTAGATGGAGGAGAGAGTCTGGACTAATGATAACACCCCCTAGAACAGCTAGATGGAGGAGAGAGTCTGGACTAATGATAACACCCCCTAGAACAGCTAGATGGAGGAGAGAGTCTGGACTAATGATAACACCCCCTAGAACAGCTAGATGGAGGAGAGAGTCTGGACTAATGATAACACCCCCTAGAACAGCTAGATGGAGGAGAGAGTCTGGACTAATGATAACACCCCCTAGAACAGCTAGATGGAGGAGAGAGTCTGGACTAATGATAACACCCCCTAGAACAGCTAGATGGAGGAGAGAGTCTGGACTAATGATAACACCCCCTAGAACAGCTAGATGGAGGAGAGAGTCTGGACTAATGATAACACCCCCTAGAACAGCTAGATGGAGGAGAGAGTCTGGACTAATGATAACACCCCCCTAGAACAGCTAGATGGAGGAGAGAGTCTGGACTAATGATAACACCCCTAGAACAGCTAGATGGAGGAGAGAGTCTGGACTAATGATAACACCCCTAGAACAGCTAGATGGAGGAGAGAGTCTGGACTAATGATAACACCCCTAGAACAGCTAGATGGAGGAGAGAGTCTGGACTAATGATAACACCCCCTAGAACAGCTAGATGGAGGAGAGAGTCTGGACTAATGATAACACCCCTAGAACAGCTAGATGGAGGAGAGAGTCTGGACTAATGATAACACCCCCTAGAACAGCTAGATGGAGGAGAGAGTCTGGACTAATGATAACACCCCTAGAACAGCTAGATGGAGGAGAGAGTCTGGACTAATGATAACACCCCCTAGAACAGCTAGATGGAGGAGAGAGTCTGGACTAATGATAACACCCCCTAGAACAGCTAGATGGAGGAGAGAGTCTGGACTAATGATAACACCCCCTAGAACAGCTAGATGGAGGAGAGAGTCTGGACTAATGATAACACCCCTAGAACAGCTAGATGGAGGAGAGAGTCTGGACTAATGATAACACCCCCTAGAACAGCTAGATGGAGGAGAGAGTCTGGACTAATGATAACACCCCCTAGAACAGCTAGATGGAGGAGAGAGTCTGGACTAATGATAACACCCCCTAGAACAGCTAGATGGAGGAGAGAGTCTGGACTAATGATAACACCCCCTAGAACAGCTAGATGGAGGAGAGAGTCTGGACTAATGATAACACCCCCTAGAACAGCTAGATGGAGGAGAGAGTCTGGACTAATGATAACACCCCCTAGAACAGCTAGATGGAGGAGAGAGTCTGGACTAATGATAACACCCCTAGAACAGCTAGATGGAGGAGAGAGTCTGGACTAATGATAACACCCCTAGAACAGCTAGATGGAGGAGAGAGTCTGGACTAATGATAACACCCCCTAGAACAGCTAGATGGAGGAGAGAGTCTGGACTAATGATAACACCCCCTAGAACAGCTAGATGGAGGAGAGAGTCTGGACTAATGATAACACCCCCTAGAACAGCTAGATGGAGGAGAGAGTCTGGACTAATGATAACACCCCTAGAACAGCTAGATGGAGGAGAGAGTCTGGACTAATGATAACACCCCCTAGAACAGCTAGATGGAGGAGAGAGTCTGGACTAATGATAACACCCCCTAGAACAGCTAGATGGAGGAGAGAGTCTGGACTAATGATAACACCCCCTAGAACAGCTAGATGGAGGAGAGAGTCTGGACTAATGATAACACCCCCTAGAACAGCTAGATGGAGGAGAGAGTCTGGACTAATGATAACACCCCTAGAACAGCTAGATGGAGGAGAGAGTCTGGACTAATGATAACACCCCCTAGAACAGCTAGATGGAGGAGAGAGTCTGGACTAATGATAACACCCCCTAGAACAGCTAGATGGAGGAGAGAGTCTGGACTAATGATAACACCCCCTAGAACAGCTAGATGGAGGAGAGAGTCTGGACTAATGATAACACCCCCTAGAACAGCTAGATGGAGGAGAGAGTCTGGACTAATGATAACACCCCTAGAACAGCTAGATGGAGGAGAGAGTCTGGACTAATGATAACACCCCTAGAACAGCTAGATGGAGGAGAGAGTCTGGACTAATGATAACACCCCCTAGAACAGCTAGATGGAGGAGAGAGTCTGGACTAATGATAACACCCCTAGAACAGCTAGATGGAGGAGAGAGTCTGGACTAATGATAACACCCCTAGAACAGCTAGATGGAGGAGAGAGTCTGGACTAATGATAACACCCCTAGAACAGCTAGATGGAGGAGAGAGTCTGGACTAATGATAACACCCCCTAGAACAGCTAGATGGAGGAGAGAGTCTGGACTAATGATAACACCCCCTAGAACAGCTAGATGGAGGAGAGAGTCTGGACTAATGATAACACCCCCTAGAACAGCTAGATGGAGGAGAGAGTCTGGACTAATGATAACACCCCCTAGAACAGCTAGATGGAGGAGAGAGTCTGGACTAATGATAACACCCCTAGAACAGCTAGATGGAGGAGAGAGTCTGGACTAATGATAACACCCCTAGAACAGCTAGATGGAGGAGAGAGTCTGGACTAATGATAACACCCCTAGAACAGCTAGATGGAGGAGAGAGTCTGGACTAATGATAACACCCCTAGAACAGCTAGATGGAGGAGAGAGTCTGGACTAATGATAACACCCCTAGAACAGCTAGATGGAGGAGAGAGTCTGGACTAATGATAACACCCCCCTAGAACAGCTAGATGGAGGAGAGAGTCTGGACTAATGATAACACCCCTAGAACAGCTAGATGGTCGAACACCCTAGAACAGCTAGATGGAGGAGAGAGTCTGGACTAATGATAACACCCCCTAGAACAGCTAGATGGAGGAGAGAGTCTGGACTAATGATAACACCCCCTAGAACAGCTAGATGGAGGAGAGAGTCTGGACTAATGATAACACCCCCTAGAACAGCTAGATGGAGGAGAGAGTCTGGACTAATGATAACACCCCCTAGAACAGCTAGATGGAGGAGAGAGTCTGGACTAATGATAACACCCCTAGAACAGCTAGATGGAGGAGAGAGTCTGGACTAATGATAACACCCCTAGAACAGCTAGATGGAGGAGAGAGTCTGGACTAATGATAACACCCCTAGAACAGCTAGATGGAGGAGAGAGTCTGGACTAATGATAACACCCCCTAGAACAGCTAGATGGAGGAGAGAGTCTGGACTAATGATAACACCCCTAGAACAGCTAGATGGAGGAGAGAGTCTGGACTAATGATAACACCCCCCTAGAACAGCTAGATGGAGGAGAGAGTCTGGACTAATGATAACACCCCTAGAACAGCTAGATGGAGGAGAGAGTCTGGACTAATGATAACACCCCCCTAGAACAGCTAGATGGAGGAGAGAGTCTGGACTAATGATAACACCCCCCTAGAACAGCTAGATGGAGGAGAGAGTCTGGACTAATGATAACACCCCTAGAACAGCTAGATGGAGGAGAGAGTCTGGACTAATGATAACACCCCTAGAACAGCTAGATGGAGGAGAGAGTCTGGACTAATGATAACACCCCCCTAGAACAGCTAGATGGAGGAGAGAGTCTGGACTAATGATAACACCCCTAGAACAGCTAGATGGAGGAGAGAGTCTGGACTAATGATAACACCCCCTAGAACAGCTAGATGGAGGAGAGAGTCTGGACTAATGATAACACCCCTAGAACAGCTAGATGGAGGAGAGAGTCTGGACTAATGATAACACCCCCTAGAACAGCTAGATGGAGGAGAGAGTCTGGACTAATGATAACACCCCCTAGAACAGCTAGATGGAGGAGAGAGTCTGGACTAATGATAACACCCCTAGAACAGCTAGATGGAGGAGAGAGTCTGGACTAATGATAACACCCCCTAGAACAGCTAGATGGAGGAGAGAGTCTGGACTAATGATAACACCCCCTAGAACAGCTAGATGGAGGAGAGAGTCTGGACTAATGATAACACCCCCTAGAACAGCTAGATGGAGGAGAGAGTCTGGACTAATGATAACACCCCTAGAACAGCTAGATGGAGGAGAGAGTCTGGACTAATGATAACACCCCTAGAACAGCTAGATGGAGGAGAGAGTCTGGACTAATGATAACACCCCCTAGAACAGCTAGATGGAGGAGAGAGTCTGGACTAATGATAACACCCCCTAGAACAGCTAGATGGAGGAGAGAGTCTGGACTAATGATAACACCCCCTAGAACAGCTAGATGGAGGAGAGAGTCTGGACTAATGATAACACCCCCTAGAACAGCTAGATGGAGGAGAGAGTCTGGACTAATGATAACACCCCCTAGAACAGCTAGATGGAGGAGAGAGTCTGGACTAATGATAACACCCCCTAGAACAGCTAGATGGAGGAGAGAGTCTGGACTAATGATAACACCCCTAGAACAGCTAGATGGAGGAGAGAGTCTGGACTAATGATAACACCCCTAGAACAGCTAGATGGAGGAGAGAGTCTGGACTAATGATAACACCCCTAGAACAGCTAGATGGAGGAGAGAGTCTGGACTAATGATAACACCCCTAGAACAGCTAGATGGAGGAGAGAGTCTGGACTAATGATAACACCCCCTAGAACAGCTAGATGGAGGAGAGAGTCTGGACTAATGATAACACCCCTAGAACAGCTAGATGGAGGAGAGAGTCTGGACTAATGATAACACCCCCCTAGAACAGCTAGATGGAGGAGAGAGTCTGGACTAATGATAACACCCCCTAGAACAGCTAGATGGAGGAGAGAGTCTGGACTAATGATAACACCCCCTAGAACAGCTAGATGGAGGAGAGAGTCTGGACTAATGATAACACCCCCTAGAACAGCTAGATGGAGGAGAGAGTCTGGACTAATGATAACACCCCCTAGAACAGCTAGATGGAGGAGAGAGTCTGGACTAATGATAACACCCCCTAGAACAGCTAGATGGAGGAGAGAGTCTGGACTAATGATAACACCCCTAGAACAGCTAGATGGAGGAGAGAGTCTGGACTAATGATAACACCCCTAGAACAGCTAGATGGAGGAGAGAGTCTGGACTAATGATAACACCCCCTAGAACAGCTAGATGGAGGAGAGAGTCTGGACTAATGATAACACCCCCTAGAACAGCTAGATGGAGGAGAGAGTCTGGACTAATGATAACACCCCCTAGAACAGCTAGATGGAGGAGAGAGTCTGGACTAATGATAACACCCCCTAGAACAGCTAGATGGAGGAGAGAGTCTGGACTAATGATAACACCCCCTAGAACAGCTAGATGGAGGAGAGAGTCTGGACTAATGATAACACCCCCTAGAACAGCTAGATGGAGGAGAGAGTCTGGACTAATGATAACACCCCCTAGAACAGCTAGATGGAGGAGAGAGTCTGGACTAATGATAACACCCCCTAGAACAGCTAGATGGAGGAGAGAGTCTGGACTAATGATAACACCCCCTAGAACAGCTAGATGGAGGAGAGAGTCTGGACTAATGATAACACCCCCTAGAACAGCTAGATGGAGGAGAGAGTCTGGACTAATGATAACACCCCCTAGAACAGCTAGATGGAGGAGAGAGTCTGGACTAATGATAACACCCCCTAGAACAGCTAGATGGAGGAGAGAGTCTGGACTAATGATAACACCCCCTAGAACAGCTAGATGGAGGAGAGAGTCTGGACTAATGATAACACCCCCTAGAACAGCTAGATGGAGGAGAGAGTCTGGACTAATGATAACACCCCCTAGAACAGCTAGATGGAGGAGAGAGTCTGGACTAATGATAACACCCCTAGAACAGCTAGATGGAGGAGAGAGTCTGGACTAATGATAACACCCCCTAGAACAGCTAGATGGAGGAGAGAGTCTGGACTAATGATAACACCCCCTAGAACAGCTAGATGGAGGAGAGAGTCTGGACTAATGATAACACCCCCTAGAACAGCTAGATGGAGGAGAGAGTCTGGACTAATGATAACACCCCCTAGAACAGCTAGATGGAGGAGAGAGTCTGGACTAATGATAACACCCCCTAGAACAGCTAGATGGAGGAGAGAGTCTGGACTAATGATAACACCCCCTAGAACAGCTAGATGGAGGAGAGAGTCTGGACTAATGATAACACCCCTAGAACAGCTAGATGGAGGAGAGAGTCTGGACTAATGATAACACCCCCTAGAACAGCTAGATGGAGGAGAGAGTCTGGACTAATGATAACACCCCCTAGAACAGCTAGATGGAGGAGAGAGTCTGGACTAATGATAACACCCCCTAGAACAGCTAGATGGAGGAGAGAGTCTGGACTAATGATAACACCCCCTAGAACAGCTAGATGGAGGAGAGAGTCTGGACTAATGATAACACCCCTAGAACAGCTAGATGGAGGAGAGAGTCTGGACTAATGATAACACCCCTAGAACAGCTAGATGGAGGAGAGAGTCTGGACTAATGATAACACCCCCTAGAACAGCTAGATGGAGGAGAGAGTCTGGACTAATGATAACACCCCCTAGAACAGCTAGATGGAGGAGAGAGTCTGGACTAATGATAACACCCCCTAGAACAGCTAGATGGAGGAGAGAGTCTGGACTAATGATAACACCCCCTAGAACAGCTAGATGGAGGAGAGAGTCTGGACTAATGATAACACCCCCTAGAACAGCTAGATGGAGGAGAGAGTCTGGACTAATGATAACACCCCCTAGAACAGCTAGATGGAGGAGAGAGTCTGGACTAATGATAACACCCCCTAGAACAGCTAGATGGAGGAGAGAGTCTGGACTAATGATAACACCCCTAGAACAGCTAGATGGAGGAGAGAGTCTGGACTAATGATAACACCCCTAGAACAGCTAGATGGAGGAGAGAGTCTGGACTAATGATAACACCCCCTAGAACAGCTAGATGGAGGAGAGAGTCTGGACTAATGATAACACCCCCTAGAACAGCTAGATGGAGGAGAGAGTCTGGACTAATGATAACACCCCCTAGAACAGCTAGATGGAGGAGAGAGTCTGGACTAATGATAACACCCCTAGAACAGCTAGATGGAGGAGAGAGTCTGGACTAATGATAACACCCCCTAGAACAGCTAGATGGAGGAGAGAGTCTGGACTAATGATAACACCCCCTAGAACAGCTAGATGGAGGAGAGAGTCTGGACTAATGATAACACCCCCTAGAACAGCTAGATGGAGGAGAGAGTCTGGACTAATGATAACACCCCCTAGAACAGCTAGATGGAGGAGAGAGTCTGGACTAATGATAACACCCCTAGAACAGCTAGATGGAGGAGAGAGTCTGGACTAATGATAACACCCCCTAGAACAGCTAGATGGAGGAGAGAGTCTGGACTAATGATAACACCCCCTAGAACAGCTAGATGGAGGAGAGAGTCTGGACTAATGATAACACCCCCTAGAACAGCTAGATGGAGGAGAGAGTCTGGACTAATGATAACACCCCCTAGAACAGCTAGATGGAGGAGAGAGTCTGGACTAATGATAACACCCCCTAGAACAGCTAGATGGAGGAGAGAGTCTGGACTAATGATAACACCCCTAGAACAGCTAGATGGAGGAGAGAGTCTGGACTAATGATAACACCCCCTAGAACAGCTAGATGGAGGAGAGAGTCTGGACTAATGATAACACCCCCTAGAACAGCTAGATGGAGGAGAGAGTCTGGACTAATGATAACACCCCCTAGAACAGCTAGATGGAGGAGAGAGTCTGGACTAATGATAACACCCCCTAGAACAGCTAGATGGAGGAGAGAGTCTGGACTAATGATAACACCCCTAGAACAGCTAGATGGAGGAGAGAGTCTGGACTAATGATAACACCCCCTAGAACAGCTAGATGGAGGAGAGAGTCTGGACTAATGATAACACCCCCTAGAACAGCTAGATGGAGGAGAGAGTCTGGACTAATGATAACACCCCCTAGAACAGCTAGATGGAGGAGAGAGTCTGGACTAATGATAACACCCCCTAGAACAGCTAGATGGAGGAGAGAGTCTGGACTAATGATAACACCCCCTAGAACAGCTAGATGGAGGAGAGAGTCTGGACTAATGATAACACCCCTAGAACAGCTAGATGGAGGAGAGAGTCTGGACTAATGATAACACCCCCTAGAACAGCTAGATGGAGGAGAGAGTCTGGACTAATGATAACACCCCCTAGAACAGCTAGATGGAGGAGAGAGTCTGGACTAATGATAACACCCCCTAGAACAGCTAGATGGAGGAGAGAGTCTGGACTAATGATAACACCCCCTAGAACAGCTAGATGGAGGAGAGAGTCTGGACTAATGATAACACCCCTAGAACAGCTAGATGGAGGAGAGAGTCTGGACTAATGATAACACCCCCTAGAACAGCTAGATGGAGGAGAGAGTCTGGACTAATGATAACACCCCTAGAACAGCTAGATGGAGGAGAGAGTCTGGACTAATGATAACACCCCCTAGAACAGCTAGATGGAGGAGAGAGTCTGGACTAATGATAACACCCCCTAGAACAGCTAGATGGAGGAGAGAGTCTGGACTAATGATAACACCCCTAGAACAGCTAGATGGAGGAGAGAGTCTGGACTAATGATAACACCCCCTAGAACAGCTAGATGGAGGAGAGAGTCTGGACTAATGATAACACCCCCTAGAACAGCTAGATGGAGGAGAGAGTCTGGACTAATGATAACACCCCCTAGAACAGCTAGATGGAGGAGAGAGTCTGGACTAATGATAACACCCCCTAGAACAGCTAGATGGAGGAGAGAGTCTGGACTAATGATAACACCCCCTAGAACAGCTAGATGGAGGAGAGAGTCTGGACTAATGATAACACCCCCTAGAACAGCTAGATGGAGGAGAGAGTCTGGACTAATGATAACACCCCTAGAACAGCTAGATGGAGGAGAGAGTCTGGACTAATGATAACACCCCCTAGAACAGCTAGATGGAGGAGAGAGTCTGGACTAATGATAACACCCCTAGAACAGCTAGATGGAGGAGAGAGTCTGGACTAATGATAACACCCCCTAGAACAGCTAGATGGAGGAGAGAGTCTGGACTAATGATAACACCCCCTAGAACAGCTAGATGGAGGAGAGAGTCTGGACTAATGATAACACCCCCTAGAACAGCTAGATGGAGGAGAGAGTCTGGACTAATGATAACACCCCTAGAACAGCTAGATGGAGGAGAGAGTCTGGACTAATGATAACACCCCTAGAACAGCTAGATGGAGGAGAGAGTCTGGACTAATGATAACACCCCCTAGAACAGCTAGATGGAGGAGAGAGTCTGGACTAATGATAACACCCCCTAGAACAGCTAGATGGAGGAGAGAGTCTGGACTAATGATAACACCCCCTAGAACAGCTAGATGGAGGAGAGAGTCTGGACTAATGATAACACCCCCTAGAACAGCTAGATGGAGGAGAGAGTCTGGACTAATGATAACACCCCCTAGAACAGCTAGATGGAGGAGAGAGTCTGGACTAATGATAACACCCCTAGAACAGCTAGATGGAGGAGAGAGTCTGGACTAATGATAACACCCCCTAGAACAGCTAGATGGAGGAGAGAGTCTGGACTAATGATAACACCCCCTAGAACAGCTAGATGGAGGAGAGAGTCTGGACTAATGATAACACCCCTAGAACAGCTAGATGGAGGAGAGAGTCTGGACTAATGATAACACCCCCTAGAACAGCTAGATGGAGGAGAGAGTCTGGACTAATGATAACACCCCCTAGAACAGCTAGATGGAGGAGAGAGTCTGGACTAATGATAACACCCCCTAGAACAGCTAGATGGAGGAGAGAGTCTGGACTAATGATAACACCCCCTAGAACAGCTAGATGGAGGAGAGAGTCTGGACTAATGATAACACCCCTAGAACAGCTAGATGGAGGAGAGAGTCTGGACTAATGATAACACCCCCTAGAACAGCTAGATGGAGGAGAGAGTCTGGACTAATGATAACACCCCCTAGAACAGCTAGATGGAGGAGAGAGTCTGGACTAATGATAACACCCCCTAGAACAGCTAGATGGAGGAGAGAGTCTGGACTAATGATAACACCCCCTAGAACAGCTAGATGGAGGAGAGAGTCTGGACTAATGATAACACCCCTAGAACAGCTAGATGGAGGAGAGAGTCTGGACTAATGATAACACCCCCTAGAACAGCTAGATGGAGGAGAGAGTCTGGACTAATGATAACACCCCTAGAACAGCTAGATGGAGGAGAGAGTCTGGACTAATGATAACACCCCCTAGAACAGCTAGATGGAGGAGAGAGTCTGGACTAATGATAACACCCCCTAGAACAGCTAGATGGAGGAGAGAGTCTGGACTAATGATAACACCCCTAGAACAGCTAGATGGAGGAGAGAGTCTGGACTAATGATAACACCCCCTAGAACAGCTAGATGGAGGAGAGAGTCTGGACTAATGATAACACCCCCTAGAACAGCTAGATGGAGGAGAGAGTCTGGACTAATGATAACACCCCCTAGAACAGCTAGATGGAGGAGAGAGTCTGGACTAATGATAACACCCCCTAGAACAGCTAGATGGAGGAGAGAGTCTGGACTAATGATAACACCCCCTAGAACAGCTAGATGGAGGAGAGAGTCTGGACTAATGATAACACCCCCTAGAACAGCTAGATGGAGGAGAGAGTCTGGACTAATGATAACACCCCCTAGAACAGCTAGATGGAGGAGAGAGTCTGGACTAATGATAACACCCCCTAGAACAGCTAGATGGAGGAGAGAGTCTGGACTAATGATAACACCCCCTAGAACAGCTAGATGGAGGAGAGAGTCTGGACTAATGATAACACCCCCTAGAACAGCTAGATGGAGGAGAGAGTCTGGACTAATGATAACACCCCCTAGAACAGCTAGATGGAGGAGAGAGTCTGGACTAATGATAACACCCCCTAGAACAGCTAGATGGAGGAGAGAGTCTGGACTAATGATAACACCCCCTAGAACAGCTAGATGGAGGAGAGAGTCTGGACTAATGATAACACCCCCTAGAACAGCTAGATGGAGGAGAGAGTCTGGACTAATGATAACACCCCCTAGAACAGCTAGATGGAGGAGAGAGTCTGGACTAATGATAACACCCCCTAGAACAGCTAGATGGAGGAGAGAGTCTGGACTAATGATAACACCCCCTAGAACAGCTAGATGGAGGAGAGAGTCTGGACTAATGATAACACCCCCTAGAACAGCTAGATGGAGGAGAGAGTCTGGACTAATGATAACACCCCCTAGAACAGCTAGATGGAGGAGAGAGTCTGGACTAATGATAACACCCCCTAGAACAGCTAGATGGAGGAGAGAGTCTGGACTAATGATAACACCCCTAGAACAGCTAGATGGAGGAGAGAGTCTGGACTAATGATAACACCCCCTAGAACAGCTAGATGGAGGAGAGAGTCTGGACTAATGATAACACCCCCTAGAACAGCTAGATGGAGGAGAGAGTCTGGACTAATGATAACACCCCCTAGAACAGCTAGATGGAGGAGAGAGTCTGGACTAATGATAACACCCCTAGAACAGCTAGATGGAGGAGAGAGTCTGGACTAATGATAACACCCCCCTAGAACAGCTAGATGGAGGAGAGAGTCTGGACTAATGATAACACCCCTAGAACAGCTAGATGGAGGAGAGAGTCTGGACTAATGATAACACCCCCTAGAACAGCTAGATGGAGGAGAGAGTCTGGACTAATGATAACACCCCCTAGAACAGCTAGATGGAGGAGAGAGTCTGGACTAATGATAACACCCCCCTAGAACAGCTAGATGGAGGAGAGAGTCTGGACTAATGATAACACCCCTAGAACAACTACCTCCTGATGTATCTCGTACCTCCTGACGTATTGCACAAGTTGACTACAGGTATTAACTTAAAAAAGTAGCAAAAAAATATTCTAATTCATTGAAAAAATCTTTAAATAAATAGTTACCGTATTGAAGAAAAAAAAAAAAACATCCCGTGGCTTTTCCCAAATAAATCTAATTTTATTCATCACGTACACGTGTTTAGCAGGTGTTAATGCGAGTGTAGTGAAATGCTTGTGCTTCTAGTTCCGACAGTGCAGTAATATCTAACAATTCCACAACAACTACCTAATACGCACAAATCTAAGTAAAGGAATTAATTAAGGAATTAAGAATATATAAATATTTGAACCCTACTGGGCTTAACATGTCAACGATATAAAAACTCTCATTACTCAGAACAATATAAACACAACATGTAAAGTGTTGGTCCCATGTTTCATGAGAAATTAAAGATCCCAGAAATGTTCCATACGAACAAAAAGCGTATTTCTCTCAAATGTTTTGCACAAATTTGTTGTTTGTGCAATGTTTCTCCTTCGCCAAGATAATCCATCCACCTGACAGGTGTGGCCTATCAAGAAGCTGATTAAACAGCATGATCATTACACAGGTGCACCTTGTGCTGAGGACAATAAAAAGGCCACTTTAAAAAATGTTTTGGCAGTTTTGTCACACAACACAATGCCACAGATATCTCAAGTTTTGAGGGAGCGTACAATTGGCATGCTGACTGCAGGAATGTCCAACAGAGATGTTGTTAGATAATTTAAATGTTAATTTCTCTACCATATGCCAGCCTCCGCCGTTTTCGAGAACAGACCGTGTGTATGGCATCGTGTGGTCGAGCGGGTTAGTTGATGTCAACGTTGTGAACAGAGTGCAACATGGGATACGGACAACAAATCACAATTACATTTTATCGATGGAAATTTGAATCTAACAGAAATACAGTGACGAGGTCCTGAGGCCCATTTTATTAAGGTATCTGTTACCAACAAATGCATATCTGTATTCCCAGTCATGTGAAATTCATAGATTTAGGACCAAATTAATTTATTTAAAATGGACTGATTTCCTCATATGAACTGTAACTCAGTAAAAATCTTTGAAAATGTTGTTTGGACAAAACGCACCACAGAAGAAGAGCGGAGCTGGGAACGCTTAACAGGCTGAGTCACTCTGTTACCATGGCACCACGTCCACTGGTCAGCGCTCACACAGCCTTAGATTAATAGGAGGGGGAACAAGATACACACTGTACCAACACACACACACACACACACACACTGTACCAACACACACACACTGCACCAACACACACACACTGCACCAACACACACACACTGCACCAACACACACACACTGCACCAACACACACACACACACACATGTACCAACACACACACTGTACCAACACACACACACACACACACACACACACACACACAGTACCAACACACACACACACTACCAACACACACACACACACACACACACACACACGGCACCAACACTTTCTCACACACACAATGTGCGTACACACACCCTCTCCTCACGCCCCCACACACAGCAGCTGTCACACACAGAGGGTTGGGCTTGTTAGGGAGGGTGGCGTGTGTGTGTGTGTGTGTGTGTGTGTGTGTGTGTTTTTTGTGTGTTGTGTGTGTGTGTTTTGTGTGTGTGTGTGTGTGTGTGTGTGTCATGGCATGTTAAAATACCCAGGGTCTGACGTCACTCTATATAAACAAACAGCTCTACCTCTAAACCCAACAAGACACACAGCTCTACGGTAGAATTTCACCAGGGATTAAATATCCTTCATTCTGGAGAGGAGAGGAAGAGGAGAAGGTGAGTCACCAGAGATTAAATATCCTTCATTCTGGAGAGGAAGAGGAGAAGGTGAGTCACCAGAGATTAAATATCCTTCATTCTGGAGAGGAAGAGGAGAAGGTGAGTCACCAGAGATTAAATATCCTTCATTCTGGAGAGGAAGAGGAGAAGGTGAGACACCAGAGATTAAATATCCTTCATTCAGGAGAGGAGAGGAAGAGGAGAAGGTGAATCACCAGGGATTAAATATCCTTCATTCTGGAGAGGAAGAGGAGAAGGTGAGACACCAGAGATTAAATATCCTTCATTCTGGAGAGGAAGAGGAGAAGGTGAGACACCAGAGATTAAATATCCTTCATTCAGGAGAGGAGAGGAAGAGGAGAAGGTGAGACACCAGAGATTAAATATCCTTCATTCTGGAGAGGAAGAGGAGAAGGTGAGACACCAGAGATTAAATATCCTTCATTCTGGAGAGGAAGAGGAGAAGGTGGGACACCAGAGATTAAATATCCTTCATTCTGGAGAGGAAGAGGAGAAGGTGAGACACCAGAGATTAAATATCCTTCATTCAGGAGAGGAAGAGGAGAAGGTGAGACACCAGAGATTAAATATCCTTCATTCTGGAGAGGAAGAGGAGAAGGTGAGACACCAGAGATTAAATATCCTTCATTCAGGAGAGGAGAGGAAGAGGAGAAGGTGAGACACCAGAGATTAAATATCCTTCATTCTGGAGAGGAAGAGGAGAAGGTGAGACACCAGAGATTAAATATCCTTCATTCTGGAGAGGAAGAGGAGAAGGTGAGACACCAGAGATAAATATCCTTCATTCAGGAGAGGAAGAGGAGAAGGTGAGACACCAGAGATTAAATATCCTTCATTCTGGAGAGGAAGAGGAGAAGGTGAGACACCAGAGATAAATATCCTTCATTCAGGAGAGGAAGAGGAGAAGGTGAGACACCAGAGATTAAATATCCTTCATTCAGGAGAGGAGAGGAAGAGGAGAAGGTGAGACACCAGAGATTAAATATCCTTCATTCTGGAGAGGAAGAGGAGAAGGTGAGACACCAGAGATTAAATATCCTTCATTCTGGAGAGGAAGAGGAGAAGGTGAGACACCAGAGATTAAATATCCTTCATTCTGGAGAGGAAGAGGAGAAGGTGAGACACCAGAGATTAAATATCCTTCATTCTGGAGAGGAAGAGGAGAAGGTGAGACACCAGAGATTAAATATCCTTCATTCTGGAGAGGAAGAGGAGAAGGTGAGACACCAGAGATAAATATCCTTCATTCAGGAGAGGAAGAGGAAGAGGAGAAGGTGAATCACCAGAGATAAATATCCTTCATTCTGAACAAAATGGCTCCTCTCCTGGAAAAGCATTTCAACTGCCAAACTGTTTTGCAACACTCACCCACCTCGTCTCCAATCCCCCGAAGCTACAAACCACACAAGTGTTTTGAGATGGTTGTGGAGCTGAGAAATCAGATCACTTCTGATGACCAGCAAGAAAACACACACACACACACACACACACACACACACACACACACACACACACACACACACACACACACACTTCCCCTACGTTACATAGGACAGTACTTCTACCCTAGAATGAACGACATGCATCTTCAAGCGATCCATTGATAGGACAGGCCTCTGGCCGGGTGCCAAACAACAACGGCCTCTCGCCGGGCGCCAAACAACAACGGCCTCTCGCCGGGCGCCAAACAACACTAGCCTCTCGCCGGGCGCCAAACAACACTAGCCTCTCGCCGGGCGCCAAACAACACTAGCCTCTCGCCGGGCGCCAAACAACACTAGCCTCTCGCCGGGCGCCAAACAACACTAGCCTCTCGCCGGGCGTCAAACAACACTAGCCTCTCGCTAGGTGCTAAACAACAACAGCCTCTCGCTAGGCGCTAAACAACAACAGCCTCTCGCTAGGCGCTAAACAACAACAGCCTCTCGCTAGGTGCTAAACAACAACAGCCTCTCGCTAGGTGCTAAACAACAACAGCCTCTCGCTAGGTGCTAAACAACAACAGCCTCTCGCTAGGTGCTAAACAACAACAGCCTCTCGCTAGGCGCTAAACAACAACAGCCTCTCGCTAGGTGCTAAACAACAACAGCCTCTCGCTAGGCGCTAAACAACAACAGCCTCTCGCTAGGCGCTAAACAACAACAGCCTCTCGCTAGGTGCTAAACAACAACAGCCTCTCGCTAGGCGCTAAACAACAACAGCCTCTCGCTAGGTGCTAAACAACAACAGCCTCTCGCTAGGCGCTAAACAACAACAGCCTCTCGCTAGGCGCTAAACAACAACAGCCTCTCGCTAGGCGCTAAACAACAACAGCCTCTCGCTAGGTTCTCACGTGGATTAAAGGGTAACTTCACCCAAAAATCTAAATGCCTCAGATTTTCCCCCAGCCCTCAAAAGTGGTCTCTTGATGTGGTTTAAGCATCGCTGTGGACTTAGAAAATCCAATGTTGTTGTTTTTCCTCTATTAAAAACAGAGTCCTTTTGAGAGTGAAAACCCTAAAACCAGTCAAAACAAAACCTTTCATTTTTCAAGTTCATGTGGGCTATTTACTTACTCACATTTCAGTTTTTATGAAATACATCATTTGAAAAACAAACATTGCGGAAAATTCATATCTTGTAGTAAAACTGGAAATAAGACTTTAATCAAAAAAAAAAAAAGGTTAAATATTTTTTTTTTTTAATTAAAAAAGTTTAATGTTCTCTTTGAAAATAGTCCAAAACAACAATACGCTGAATTCAGAAAAAAATAATATTTTTATTTTAGTCACATCCACAGTAGTATTGCGCGGTATACCAAAACATCATGATATCAACATTATAGAATACCGCACTACTCGTTTCCCTACCGATCAATAACAAACCCGCCGTTGAAATCCTGTTGAATTTAAACCAACTGCCACCAGTCTCTTGAACCCGCAGGTCCCAACGTCCTCGTCATCACGTGTTGCAGCTGTAATCCACCCGCTAACATCCCACTAACCAGCCTTCAGTCGCTTCGCGTCTCTCCTCCGTCCGCTCTTCATAAAACATTTTAGTTCATCCGTCAGGTGTTCGCGAGTCGAGGATGAAGACGCAGAACCCCGATGTGTCATCTGTTGTTAAGATTTCTATATTTGTTACATTGCTGACTTTGCTCACTGCTCCAATGTCGATACAATGTATCATTTCATCTGTTATAACCAAGAGCACAGACACAGCGGTTCGGTTTGTATTGCCGTTGAGGCCGCGGTTCGGTTTCGGGTACAGAGGGTACAGCGGGTACAGAGGGTACAGCGGGTACAGCGGGTAAAGAGGGTACAGAGGGTACAGAGGGTACAGAGGGTACAGCGGGTACAGAGGGTACAGCGGGTACAGAGGGTACAGCGGGTACAGCGGGTACAGCGGAAAAACGAAATTCCAACAGTTACTGTAGCGTTTCGTTGTCTATTTAAGGAAAATCCAAAAGCGTTGATATATTCCCCGATTCCATATATGATCACGACTCGTCTAAGGCCTGCTGAGAGGACAATCAGGAACATCAACACTGTATTTTCTTACATAAAAACAAACAAACAAAACAACACGATTACTCATCAACAACCCTAAAATAAAAGTGCAATATTCATGTGAAAACAATTTGTAAAACACGGCTCAGACGTTCTACAGGCCAGTGATATAATATTTTCGTCCAAAGATCCACACTACTCATAAAACGGGAGGCGTCTGTAGCGCGATAAGTCTGATTTCCCGCTACGGGGGGTCATGTGATGTCACCGTTAGGCATCTCTCTGTAACCCTGGAGGTCGGTCCCATATCCACAGCTAGAAACATACCTACCACTCAGAATAGACCCATATCCACAGCTAGAAACATACCTACCACTCAGAGACCCATATCCACAGCTAGAAACATACCTACCACTCAGAGACCCATATCCACAGCTAGAAACATACCTACCACTCAGAGACCCATATCCACAGCTAGAAACATACCTACCACTCAGAGACCCATATCCACAGCTAGAAACATACCTACCACTCAGAGAACAGACCCACAGCTAGAAACATACCTACCACTCAGAGAACAGACCCACAGCTAGAAACATACCTACCACTCAGAGACCCATATCCACAGCTAGAAACATACCTACCACTCAGAGAACAGACCCACAGCTAGAAACATACCTACCACTCAGAGACCCATATCCACAGCTAGAAACATACCTACCACTCAGAGAACAGACCCACAGCTAGAAACATACCTACCACTCAGAGACCCATATCCACAGCTAGAAACATACCTACCACTCAGAATAGACCCATATCCACAGCTAGAAACATACCTACCACTCAGAGAACAGACCCACAGCTAGAAACATACCTACCACTCAGAGACCCATATCCACAGCTAGAAACATACCTACCACTCAGAATAGACCCATATCCACAGCTAGAAACATACCTACCACTCAGAAACCCATATCCACAGCTAGAAACATACCTACCACTCAGAGACCCATACCCACAGCTAGAAACATACCTACCACTCAGAGACCCATATCCACAGCTAGAAACATACCTACCACTCAGAGAACAGACCCACAGCTAGAAACATACCTACCACTCAGAGACCGAACCCACAGCTAGAAACATACCTACCACTCAGAGACCCATATCCACAGCTAGAAACATACCTACCACTCAGAAACCCATATCCACAGCTAGAAACATACCTACCACTCAGAGAACGAACCCACAGCTAGAAACATACCTACCACTCAGAGAATGAACCCATATCTACAGCTAGAAACATACCTACCACTCAGAAACCCATATCCACAGCTAGAAACATACCTACCACTCAGAGAACGAACCCACAGCTAGAAACATACCTACCACTCAGAGACCCATATCCACAGCTAGAAACATACCTACCACTCAGAGAATGAACCCATATCCACAGCTAGAAACATACCTACCACTCAGAAACCCATATCCACAGCTAGAAACATACCTACCACTCAGAATAGACCCATATCTACAGATACAAACATACCTACCACTCAGAATGAACCCATATCCACAGCTAGAAACATACCTACCACTCAGAGAACAAACCCACAGCTAGAAACATACCTACCACTCAGAGACCGAACCCACAGCTAGAAACATACCTACCACTCAGAGACCGAACCCATATCCACAGCTAGAAACATACCTACCACTCAGAGACCCATATCCACAGCTAGAAACATACCTACCACTCAGAGAACGAACCCACAGCTAGAAACATACCTACCACTCAGAGACCGAACCCACAGCTAGAAACATACCTACCACTCAGAGAATGAACCCATATCCACAGCTAGAAACATACCTACCACTCAGAGAACAGACCCACAGCTAGAAACATACCTACCACTCAGAGACCGAACCCATATCCACAGCTAGAAACATACCTACCACTCAGAATAGACCCACAGCTAGAAACAAAACTACCACTCAGAGAACGAACCCATATCCACAGCTAGAAACATACCTACCACTCAGAGAATGGACCCACAGCTAGAAGCATACCTACCACTCAGAGACCCATATCCACAGCTAGAAACATACCTACCACTCAGAGACCCATATCCACAGCTAGAAACATACCTACCACTCAGAGACCGAACCCACAGCTAGAAACATACCTACCACTCAGAGAACGAACCCACAGCTAGAAACATACCTACCACTCAGAGACCCATATCCACAGCTAGAAACATACCTACCACTCAGAGACCGAACCCACAGCTAGAAACATACCTACCACTCAGAGACCCATATCCACAGCTAGAAACATACCTACCACTCAGAGACCGAACCCACAGCTAGAAACATACCTACCACTCAGAGACCCATATCCACAGCTAGAAACATACCTACCACTCAGAGACCCATATCCACAGCTAGAAACATACCTACCACTCAGAGAACGGACCCACAGCTAGAAACATACCTACCACTCAGAGACCCATATCCACAGCTAGAAACATACCTACCACTCAGAAACCCATATCCACAGCTAGAAACATACCTACCACTCAGAGACCCATATCCACAGCTAGAAACATACCTACCACTCAGAGACCCATATCCACAGCTAGAAACATACCTACCACTCAGAGAATGGACCCACAGCTAGAAACATACCTACCACTCAGAGAACGAACCCACAGCTAGAAACATACCTACCACTCAGAGACCGAACCCACAGCTAGAAACATACCTACCACTCAGAGAACAGACCCACAGCTAGAAACATACCTACCACTCAGAGACCGAACCCACAGCTAGAAACATACCTACCACTCAGAGACCCATATCCACAGCTAGAAACATACCTACCACTCAGAGAATGAACCCATATCCACAGCTAGAAACATACCTACCACTCAGAAACCCATATCCACAGCTAGAAACATACCTACCACTCAGAGACCCATATCCACAGCTAGAAACATACCTACCACTCAGAGACCCATATCCACAGCTAGAAACATACCTACCACTCTTGCCATTTATTCGGCCCGGTCAGAGTCCGTTGCAAAGGACTGCTTGAATACAGAGGGGAGGCTCCTTCTCCCGTGTGGCTCAGTTGGTAGAGCATGGTGTTTGCAACGCCAGGGTTGTGGGTTCGATTCTCACGGGGGACCAGTACGGAGAAAAAAAATGTATGAAACGTATGAAATGTCTGCATTCACAACTGTAAGTCGCTCTGGATAAGAGCGTCTGCTAAATGACTCAAATGTAAATGTAATGAAGCTGTGTTGATTGTTTTGTTTTTTGCGTTTCTGTCTTTGCTCCGACGGTATGAATTCTGGGGGTTGATGTCGTCGGCAGCTGCACTGCCGATTCTAGTTGAACAGCGGAGACAATACTGGTTTAACATTTTATCCACAACTCTGTCCCATCGTAAAGATTTATCGAGTTATCTTTGATGAATTCAATATTATTATTTTAATTTTTTTGAGGAAGTGCATACTGGCTACGGCGTCTGAAAATGGACAAACGGCCTGTTTTCTTGTTTTCCAAGTGAAGGTCTTTTAAGGGAATATGAGAGGAGACTCGTTGGGTTGTCCTAGCAACCAGCTGAACTGAAGCATGCTGGGGCCTTTATGCTGACACCCCAACACACACACACACACCGCAACACACCCCGCAACACACGAACACCCCGCAACACACGAAAACCCAGCAACACACGCACACCCAGCAACACACGCACACCCCCCAACACACGCACACCCCCCAACACACACACACCCAACCCCAACACACACACACACACACCCAACCCCAACACACACACACACACACCCAACCCCAACACACACACACACACACACCCAACCCCAACACACACACACACACACCCAACCCCAACACACACACACACACACACACACCCAACCCCAACACACACACACACACACACACCCAACCCCAACACACACACACACACACACACCCAACCCCAACACACACACACACACCCAACCCCAACACACACACACACACCCAACCCCAACACACACACACACACCCAACCCCAACACACACACACACAACCCACACACACACACAACCCACACACACACCCCCAACACACACACACACCCCCAACACACACACACACCCCAACACACACACACACACCCCCAACACACACACACACCCCAACACACACACACCCCCAACACACACACACACACCCAACACACACACACACCCAACCCACACACACACACCCAACACACACACACACACACACACACACACACCCAACCCCAACACACACACACACCCCCAACCCCAACACACACACACACCCCCAACCCCAACACACACACACCCACTGCTGCTACTGTTTATCATCTATCCTGTTGCTTGGTCACTTTACCTCTTTACCTATATGTACATAGCTACCTCAATTACCTCGTACCCCTGCACATCGACTCGGTAATCTCTGTATATCAAATGTATTTTATAAAGCCCTTCTTACATCAGCTGATATCTCAAAGTGCTGTACAGAAACCCAGCCTAAAACCCGAAAAACAGCAAGCAATGCAGGTGTAGAAGCACAGTGGCTAGGAAAAACTCCCTAGAAAGGCGAGAACCTAGGAAGAAACCTAGAGAGCAACCAGGCTATGAGGGGTGGCTAGGAAAAACTCCCTAGAAAGGCCAGAACCTAGGAAGAAACCTAGAGAGGAACCAGGCTATGAGGGGTGGCTAGGAAAAACTCCCTAGAAAGGGGATATATATATATATGTATATAGCCATGTTATTACCTGGTACTTCCTGTATATAGCCATGTTATTACCTGGTACTTCCTGTATATAGCCATGTTATTACATGGTACTTCCTGTATGTATATAGCCATGTTATTACCTGGTACTCCCTGTATATAGCCATGTTATTACCTGGCACTCCCTGTATATAGCCATGTTATTACCTGGTACTTCCTGTATATAGCCATGTTATTACCTGGTACTTCCTGTATATAACCATGTTATTACCTGATACTTCCTGTATATAGTCATGTTATTACCTGGTACTCCCTGTATATAGCCATGTTATTACCTGGTACTTCCTGTATATAGTCATGTTATTACCTGGTACTTCCTGTATATAGCCATGTTATTACCTGATACTTCCTGTATATAGCCATGTTATTACCTGGTACCCCTGTATATAGTCATGTTATTACCTGGTACTTCCTGTATATAGCCATGTTATTACCTGGTACTTCCTGTATATAGCCATGTTATTACCTGGTACTTCCTGTATATAGTCATGTTATTACCTGATACTTCCTGTATATAGTCATGTTATTACCTGGTACTTCCTGTATATAGCCATGTTATTACCTGATACTTCCTGTATATAGCCATGTTATTACCTGGTACTTCCTGTATATAGCCATGTTATTACCTGGTACTCCCTGTATATAGCCATGTTATTACCTGGTACTCCCTGTATATAACCATGTTATTACCTGGTACTTCCTGTATATAGCCATGTTATTACCTGGTACTTCCTGTATATAACCATGTTATTACCTGGTACTTCCTGTATATAACCATGTTATTACCTGGTACTTCCTGTATATAGTCATGTTATTACCTGATACTTCCTGTATATAGCCATGTTATTACCTGATACTTCCTGTATATAGCCATGTTATTACCTGGTACCCCTGTATATAGTCATGTTATTACCTGGTACTTCCTGTATATAGCCATGTTATTACCTGGTACTTCCTGTATATAGCCATGTTATTACCTGATACTTCCTGTATATAGCCATGTTATTACCTGGTACTTCCTGTATATAGTCATGTTATTACCTGATACTTCCTGTATATAGTCATGTTATTACCTGGTACTTCCTGTATATAGCCATGTTATTACCTGGTACTCCCTGTATATAACCATGTTATTACCTGGTACTTCCTGTATATAGCCATGTTATTACCTGGTACTTCCTGTATATAACCATGTTATTACCTGGTACTTCCTGTATATAACCATGTTATTACCTGGTACTTCCTGTATATAGTCATGTTATTACCTGATACTTCCTGTATATAGCCATGTTATTACCTGGTACTTCCTGTATATAGTCATGTTATTACCTGGTACTTCCTGTATATAGCCATGTTATTACCTGGTACTTCCTGTATATAGCCATGTTATTACCTGGTACTTCCTGTATATAGCCATGTTATTACCTGGTACTTCCTGTATATAGCCATGTTATTACCTGGTACTTCCTGTATATAGCCATGTTATTACCTGGTACTCCCTGTATATAGCCATGTTATTACCTGGTACTTCCTGTATATAGTCATGTTATTACCTGGTACTTCCTGTATATAGCCATGTTATTACCTGGTACTTCCTGTATATAGCCATGTTATTACCTGGTACTTCCTGTATATAGCCATGTTATTACCTGGTACTTCCTGTATATAGCCATGTTATTACCTGGTACTTCCTGTATATAGCCATGTTATTACCTGGTACTTCCTGTATATATAGCCATGTTATTACCTGGTACTTCCTGTATATAGCCATGTTATTACCTGGTACCCCTGTATATAGTCATGTTATTACCTGGTACTTCCTGTATATAGCCATGTTATTACCTGGTACTTCCTGTATATATAGCCATGTTATTACCTGGTACCCCTGTATATAGTCATGTTATTACCTGGTACTTCCTGTATATAGCCATGTTATTACCTGGTACTCCCTGTATATATAGCCATGTTATTACCTGGTACTTCCTGTATATAGCCATGTTATTACCTGGTACTTCCTGTATATAGCCATGTTATTATTACTCATTATTGTCATTCGCTGTGTATTTATTCCTCATGTGATTTTTTGTATTTTATCTGGAGAAGGAGAAAGCATTTCACTGCTAGTCTACACAGGTTGTTTACCAAGCATGTGACAGATAAAATGTGAGTGATTTGTAATCTCTATTGTTCCCTACCTGATACGTTTATTCCCACAACTGTTCTGTGAAGTTTCAGTTCTACATTAACCTACATAAAGCCTATATATCTGTGAAGTTTCATTACTACATTAACCTACATAAAGCCTATATATATCTGTGAAGTTTCAGTTCTACATTAACCTACATAAAGCCTATATATCTGTGAAGTTTCAGTTCTACATTAACCTACATAAAGCCTATATATCTGTGAAGTTTCAGTTCTACATTAACCTACATAAAGCCTATATATCTGTGAAGTTTCATTACTACATTAACCTACATAAAGCCTATATATATATATATATCTGTGAAGTTTCATTACTACATTAACCTACATAAAGCCTATATATATATATATATATCTGTGAAGTTTCATCCCATTAACCTACATAAAGCCTATATATATCTGTGAAGTTCCATTACTACATTAACCTACATAAAGCCAATATATCTGTGAGGTTTCATCCCATTAACCTACATAAAGCCAATATATATATATATATATCTGTAAAGTTTCAGTTCTACATTAACCTACATAAAGCCCATATATCTGTGAAGTTTCATCCCATTAACCTACATAAAGCCTATATATATCTGTGAAGTTCCATTACTACATTAACCTACATAAAGCCCATATATCTGTGAAGTTTCAGTTCTACATTAACCTACATAAAGCCCATATATCTGTGAAGTTTCATTCCATTAACCTACATAAAGCCTATATATATATATCTGTGAGTGAAGTTTCATTACATTAACCTACATATCTCCTGTAGCCACTGTGCATTCAACTGTTCTTTACAGAAGGACCAATATGTTTATATTAAAAATACAGAATAGAGACGTGGTCATTTATAAAGCAGTAAAACAGAACAGCTAGAAACCAGGCCGATAGATAGATAGATAGATAGATAGATAGATAGATAGATAGATAGATAGATAGATAGATAGATAGATAGATAGATAGATAGATAGATAGATAGATAGATACTGTAGAATCGATAGATATATGATAGATATATGATAGATATATGATAGATAGATCTTACTGTGATGTGGATGAAGGTTCATAACAGATGGAAGGAATTTCCCGACGTGGAGATTTCCCGGGTGCCCTGTGGCCAAGTGTCCCGGCGAGGGAGGGATCATCCTGGCTGCAGCAGCAGCTCCGAGTCGGTGGGTCTCCATGGCCAACAGTGGAGGGGGAACATGGACAGATCGAGGGGGTCCGAAATCTCGGCCATCCATTCTCCAGTGTAGGGAGGGAAGGGGGAGGGACGTCCAGAGCTAACACTGTGTCCGGGATAGTGTTCCCAAAGAGCCGCTGAAGGCTAGGCTGCCCATCGAAATCCCTGACCTATAAAAACACGCAGTAAAATCGCTTGACATATACAAATCAATCCACACACCCGTACGTCTTGTCTCTGGCGAGGTCAGTTCATAAGGACTTAAGTAACAGTCGTTTTTTTTTACCCAAGAGCCTCTACCGGAATATACGGAGCTCGGTCCATTAGACGGGCAATGACGCAGTTTGGAAAAACACTTTAAAAACTTAAAATCTACAATCTTTCATAAACGCGCAAATAGGAATAACGGTTAAGCGGTTGTGGAGACCCTTCATATGAACCACTGTGTGCTAATAATAATAATTACAATAATATGATTATTGAAAAGGTTTAGCTGACCAAGCTGCGTTTCTTCCACGACTCTCAGGCAGCAGACGGTGAAACCGGTGAAGCCGTCGCTCTTCCCCGCTAACGGGGCAGGGAACTGAGCGGTAGTCGGGGAACAGATTGGATGGTCTCTGATCCCAAATGAACCAACAAAAAAAAACAGCTCAGCCCAACAACAAACAAAAAAACCCACGTCGTCGTCAAATGGATTCCTTGTATAATATGGATTCCTTGTGGAATAGCGTCGATGGCCGAGTTGTTCCGTCAGCCCTGAACCAGCCAGCAGCTCCACCGATGTAAAAACCCAATACACCGTAAATATCACCGGCCCATCAAATATATATGTCAAACTGGTTTAATAATATATAAATATATAAATAGGGCTGCAGAAGAGCCCCGTGTCGTTGATCAGAAGAGTTGAGCGGTGTGTTGGAGCGTCCTGATCCGCAGGTCGTGTTAAAGATATCCCCGCTGCTGCCTGGAGGACCTGACCCCGGTCCGTTCACACCCCAGACGGCTGATCACACCACTCCTCCGTTACTAAACACTATTTACATCAACATTACATGGCAGCCCTAACTGCCGACTCGGTTAAGTTCGTGTGTATTTAAAAAAAAAAAAACACACACTAAAACAGCTTGATAATAACGTTTAATGTGTGTTTATACCAAATGCAGCCAAGCGAGTAGACCTGGCTAGTGTCGCGTTGTTTTTAATGTAGAATAATGATCTAAAACGGTCGTCTTTAATGACTCTTATGGAGGCGATCAGAAACATTTAAATCAGCAAATTAAAACACGGACTTTTCGTGCTGGAAAGAAAGGCTGAATGGTCAAAATCCCTCGTAATTAATTCCAGGTTTCTAGTAGTTGCTTCTTGTTGTGGACTACATACAGTCTGTTTTAGGTACAGGCTAACAAAACGCTATTTCACTGTTATAAAAATAAAAATAAGCTAAGGTCTGATTAAAAATAAAAAATCTATTTTTAAAAGTTATTTTAGTAAACAACGAGCTAAATGTTGTATTGTAACCTTCAGACTGTCAGAGTATCGAGTTGTCTGGTCACACCGCGGATTCTGAGTCGTGGCAGACAGCAGATCTGATAAACATTTACTTTTTACATACAAAAAAATAAAAACATTATTTCGACGGTTTATCACTTTGTATAAAGCAGCGATACTAATGTATCCAGAGGCTGTTAGTGGGGCGGTGCGGGGCAGCAGGCCATGCGGCGCAGGGAGAGGCTCAGGCGGCCACGTTTCAAACTTTTCTCGGGTCCATTATTGTGAAAGTAAACTTTAAGCAGTTAAAAAGCCCGCTGTTGTTCTCCTGTATCTAGCAGCGAACACATCCAACAATACCGATAAAACACAGCTACCCGCCTTTTTAACTGATTCACCTTTAAGATAAAAACATGTTTAAAAAAATGGGAAATTTAACAAGGTTTTGCGATATTATGCGACGGGAGTGACAGTTCGGAGAACAAGTGCGCCTCTTACTTGAGAAGGAAACGTGTTTAGAAAGCAGTAAAATCCTTATTCTGGTGTGAATCGATCCATTGGTTCTGTACCGTTATCAGGCTGTTCTGTGATCCATCTGGGCCGTCCGTAATGAGGGGGGGTAGGGGGGGACAAGGCCCCTCGTCCGACCATTAAAATCCTCCGCAATGAAACGCGCCTTGTTTTTACAAGGACCTCCGCAACACACTCTCTGATTGGCCGAGCGAGGTGTCAGTCACCCGGATGTATACACTTGGTCCAGCGCCAGCTCTAGAAAAACCCAATTATGGCTCAAGGAGTCTGACTGTTTCAAGGGGCCCCCTTGCTTTCAAAACTCAGGGATCAAAACAAGCAGTGGGATTTTTTTTTGTTGGGGGGGGGAGTCGGTTTCCAGGCGGCCCTGGTGTTCCTTGATGATAGAAATTGTCTGTGTGGAGAGACTTCAGGACGCAGCAGAGACTCGCATAGCTCTGCAGTCAGGGGGGGGGCGACGACTCTGGGCCGTTAAACGCAATCAAATGAAATCAAATGTTATTTATATAGCCCTTCTTACATCAGCTGATATCTCAAAGTGCTGTACAGAAACCCAGCCTAAACAATAAATGCTGTTATAGTGTGTAGAGGCGTTATAAGCAGTGTTATGTCCTTCCCTGTAGCTCAGTTGGTAGAGCATGGTGTTTGCAACGCCAGGGTTCGATTCCCACGGGGGGCCAGTACAGTACTACTGTAAGTCGCTCTGGATAAGAGCGTCTGCTAAATGACTAAAATGTAAATGTATAATGTTATGGGTGGTCTGTGTGTTAATGTAACAGCTGTATGACCATGATGCATTATGGTCTGTAAATGGCACCTATATGCAAAGGAAGTGGTGTTAGGTTATATGTGGATTATGATGCTCATGGCATAAAACACAACCTTTTTTAAATCAAACCCTCTCAAAGTTCTAAATAACCCATCTCTCCCAACCCTAATCCCGCCTCTACCCCACTCAGACTGAACCTAGCTGCTGCTAAAATGATTATAGATTAGATTTATTACAGGACAGTTACCTTTAATTAATATTGGACCACAGGACCAGAGTTACCTTTAATTAATATTGGACCACAGGACCAGAGATACCTTTAATTAATATTGGACCACAGGACCAGAGATACCTTTAATTCCTATTGGACCACAGGACCAGAGATACCTTTAATTAATATTGGACCACAGGACCAGAGATACCTTTAATTCCTATTGGACCACAGGACCAGAGTTACCTTTAATTAATATTGGACCACAGGACCAGAGATACCTTTAATTCCTATTGGACCACAGGACCAGAGTTACCTTTAATTCCTATTGGACCACAGGACCAGAGATACCTTTAATTCCTATTGGACCACAGGACCAGAGATACCTTTAATTCCTATTGGACCACAGGACCAGAGTTACCTTTAATTCCTATTGGACCACAGGACCAGAGATACCTTTAATTAATATTGGACCACAGGACCAGAGTTACCTTTAATTAATATTGGACCAAAGGACCAGAGATACCTTTAATTAATATTGGACCACAGGACCAGAGATACCTTTAATTCCTATTGGACCACAGGACCAGAGATACCTTTAATTCCTATTGGACCACAGGACCAGAGTTACCTTTAATTAATATTGGACCAAAGGACCAGAGTTGGATGACATATCTACCATCAACCAATGGTTGTGTTCCCCTGCTCAGAAGTTTTTATGCATCAACCAATGGTTGCGTGCCACGTCATCAACTGTGTCATCGACTGACAGATCTCTATAACGTATGATGTGGTTAGCTGATAGGCAAAAATACCTTTCCAGGCGTCGTAAGACCTGGCAGGCGTCAGCAAGGAGGACTGCACCCACTGAGACAGAGGAGGAGGAGGAGGAGGAGGAGGAGGAGGAGAGGGGTCATTTAGAAGGATCTCCATTAACTACTGAACATGCAGCAGCTACTCTTCCTGGGGTTCATTAACTACTGAACATACAGCAGCTACTCTTCCTGGGGTTCATTAACTACTGAACATGCAGCAGCTACTCTTCCTGGGGTTCATTAACTACTGGACATGCAGCAGCTACTCTTCCTGGGGTTCATTAACTACTGAACATACAGCAGCTACTCTTCCTGGGGTTCATTTAACTACTGGACATGCAGCAGCTACTCTTCCTGGGGTTCATTAACTACTGAACATGCAGCAGCTACTCTTCCTGGGGTTCATTAACTACTGGACATGCAGCAGCTACTCTTCCTGGGGTTCATTAACTACTGAACATACAGCAGCTACTCTTCCTGGGGTTCATTTAACTACTGGACATGCAGCAGCTACTCTTCCTGGGGTTCATTAACTACTGGACATGCAGCAGCTACTCTTCCTGGGGTTCATTAACTACTGGACATGCAGCAGCTACTCTTCCTGGGGTTCATTAACTACTGGACATGCAGCAGCTACTCTTCCTGGGGTTCATTAACTACTGGACATGCAGCAGCTACTCTTCCTGGGGTTCATTAACTACTGGACATGCAGCAGCTACTCTTCCTGGGGTTCATTAACTACTGAACATACAGCAGCTACTCTTCCTGGGGTTCATTTAACTACTGAACATACAGCAGCTACTCTTCCTGGTGTTCATTAACAACTGGACATGCAGCAGCTACTCTTCCTGGGGTTCATTAACTACTGGACATGCAGCAGCTACTCTTCCTGGGGTTCATTAACTACTGAACATGCAGCAGCTACTCTTCCTGGGGTTCATTAACTACTGGACATGCAGCAGCTACTCTTCCTGGGGTTCATTAACTACTGAACATACAGCAGCTACTCTTCCTGGGGTTCATTTAACTACTGGACATGCAGCAGCTACTCTTCCTGGGGTTCATTAACTACTGGACATGCAGCAGCTACTCTTCCTGGGGTTCATTAACTACTGGACATGCAGCAGCTACTCTTCCTGGGGTTCATTAACTACTGGACATGCAGCAGCTACTCTTCCTGGGGTTCATTAACTACTGAACATACAGCAGCTACTCTTCCTGGGGTTCATTTAACTACTGGACATGCAGCAGCTACTCTTCCTGGGGTTCATTAACTACTGAACATGCAGCAGCTACTCTTCCTGGGGTTCATTAACTACTGGACATGCAGCAGCTACTCTTCCTGGGGTTCATTAACTACTGGACATGCAGCAGCTACTCTTCCTGGGGTTCATTAACTACTGGACATGCAGCAGCTACTCTTCCTGGGGTTCATTAACTACTGAACATACAGCAGCTACTCTTCCTGGGGTTCATTTAACTACTGGACATGCAGCAGCTACTCTTCCTGGGGTTCATTAACTACTGGACATGCAGCAGCTACTCTTCCTGGGGTTCATTAACTACTGGACATGCAGCAGCTACTCTTCCTGGGGTTCATTAACTACTGAACATACAGCAGCTACTCTTCCTGCGGTTCATTTAACTACTGGACATGCAGCAGCTACTCTTCCTGGGGTTCATTAACTACTGAACATGCAGCAGCTACTCTTCCTGGGGTTCATTAACTACTGGACATGCAGCAGCTACTCTTCCTGGGGTCAACATGACATACAGCAGCTACTCTTCCTGGGGTTCATTAACTACTGAACATGCAGCAGCTACTCATCCTGGGGTTCATTAACTACTGGACATGCAGCAGCTACTCTTCCTGGGGTTCATTAACTACTGGACATGCAGCAGCTACTCTTCCTGGGGTTCATTAACTACTGGACATGCAGCAGCTACTCTTCCTGGGGTTCATTAACTACTGGACATGCAGCAGCTACTCTTCCTGGGGTTCATTAACTACTGAACATGCAGCAGCTACTCTTCCTGGGGTTCATTTAACTACTGAACATGCAGCAGCTACTCTTCCTGGGGTTCATTAACTACTGAACATGCAGCAGCTACTCTTCCTGGGGTTCATTAACTACTGAACATGCAGCAGCTACTCTTCCTGGGGTTCATTAACTACTGGACATGCAGCAGCTACTCTTCCTGGGGTCCATTAACTACTGGACATGCAGCAGCTACTATTCCTGGGGTCCATTAACTACTGAACATGCAGCAGCTACTCTTCCTGGGGTTCATTTAACTACTGAACATACAGCAGCTACTCTTCCTGGGGTTCATTAACTACTGAACATACAGCAGCTACTCTTCCTGGGGTTCATTAACTACTGGACATGCAGCAGCTACTCTTCCTGGGGTTCATTAACTACTGAACATGCAGCAGCTACTCTTCCTGGGGTTCATTAACTACTGAACATGCAGCAGCTACTCTTCCTGGGGTTCATTTACTACTGAACATACAGCAGCTACTCTTCCTGGGGTTCATTAACTACTGAACATGCAGCAGCTACTCTTCCTGGGGTTCATTAACTACTGGACATGCAGCAGCTACTCTTCCTGGGGTTCATTAACTACTGGACATGCAGCAGCTACTCTTCCTGGGGTTCATTAACTACTGAACATGCAGCAGCTACTCTTCCTGGGGTCCATTAACTACTGAACATGCAGCAGCTACTCTTCCTGGGGTTCATTAACTACTGAACATGCAGCAGCTACTCTTCCTGGGGTTCATTAACTACTGGACATGCAGCAGCTACTCTTCCTGGGGTCAACATGACATACAGCAGCTACTCTTCCTGGGGTTCATTAACTACTGAACATGCAGCAGCTACTCATCCTGGGGTCCATTAACTACTGAACATGCAGCAGCTATTCTTCCTGGGGTTCATTAACTACTGGACATGCAGCAGCTACTCTTCCTGGGGATCATTAACTACTGGACATGCAGCAGCTACTCTTCCTGGGGTTCATTAACTACTGAACATACAGCAGCTACTCTTCCTGGGGTTCATTTAACTACTGGACATGCAGCAGCTACTCTTCCTGGGGTTCATTAACTACTGAACATGCAGCAGCTACTCTTCCTGGGGTTCATTAACTACTGGACATGCAGCAGCTACTCTTCCTGGGGTTCATTAACTACTGGACATGCAGCAGCTACTCTTCCTGGGGTTCATTAACTACTGGACATGCAGCAGCTACTCTTCCTGGGGTTCATTAACTACTGAACATACAGCAGCTACTCTTCCTGGGGTTCATTTAACTACTGGACATGCAGCAGCTACTCTTCCTGGGGTTCATTAACTACTGGACATGCAGCAGCTACTCTTCCTGGGGTTCATTAACTACTGGACATGCAGCAGCTACTCTTCCTGGGGTTCATTAACTACTGAACATACAGCAGCTACTCTTCCTGGGGTTCATTTAACTACTGGACATGCAGCAGCTACTCTTCCTGGGGTTCATTAACTACTGAACATGCAGCAGCTACTCTTCCTGGGGTTCATTAACTACTGGACATGCAGCAGCTACCCTTCCTGGGGTCAACATGACATACAGCAGCTACTCTTCCTGGGGTTCATTAACTACTGAACATGCAGCAGCTACTCATCCTGGGGTTCATTAACTACTGGACATGCAGCAGCTACTCTTCCTGGGGTTCATTAACTACTGGACATGCAGCAGCTACTCTTCCTGGGGTTCATTAACTACTGAACATGCAGCAGCTACTCTTCCTGGTGTTCATTAACTACTGAACATGCAGCAGCTACTCTTCCTGGGGTTCATTAACTACTGAACATGCAGCAGCTACTCTTCCTGGGGTTCATTAACTACTGGACATGCAGCAGCTACTCTTCCTGGGGTCCATTAACTACTGGACATGCAGCAGCTACTCTTCCTGGGGTCCATTAACTACTGAACATGCAGCAGCTACTCTTCCTGGGGTTCATTTAACTACTGAACATACAGCAGCTACTCTTCCTGGGGTTCATTAACTACTGAACATACAGCAGCTACTCTTCCTGGGGTTCATTAACTACTGGACATGCAGCAGCTACTCTTCCTGGGGTTCATTAACTACTGAACATGCAGCAGCTACTCTTCCTGGGGTTCATTAACTACTGAACATGCAGCAGCTACTTTTCCTGGGGTTCATTTACTACTGAACATACAGCAGCTACTCTTCCTGGGGTTCATTAACTACTGGAAATGCAGCAGCTACTCTTCCTGGGGTTCATTAACTACTGAACATGCAGCAGCTACTCTTCCTGGGGTTCATTAACTACTGAACATGCAGCAGCTACTCTTCCTGGGGTTCATTAACTACTGGACATGCAGCAGCTACTCTTCCTGGGGTTCATTAACTACTGGACATGCAGCAGCTACTCTTCCTGGGGTTCATTAACTACTGAACATACAGCAGCTACTCTTCCTGGGGTTCATTTAACTACTGGACATGCAGCAGCTACTCTTCCTGGGGTTCATTAACTACTGAACATGCAGCAGCTACTCTTCCTGGGGTTCATTAACTACTGGACATGCAGCAGCTACTCTTCCTGGGGTCAACATGACATACAGCAGCTACTCTTCCTGGGGTTCATTAACTACTGAACATGCAGCAGCTACTCTTCCTGGGGTCCATTAACTACTGAACATGCAGCAGCTACTCTTCCTGGGGTTCATTAACTACTGGACATGCAGCAGCTACTCTTCCTGGGGTTCATTAACTACTGAACATGCAGCAGCTACTCTTCCTGGTGTCAACATGACATGCAGCAGCTACTCTTCTTGGTGTCAACATGACATGCAGCAGCTACTCTTCCTGGTGTCAACATGACATGCCCAGATCATATCTTCTCTGTCTGTACAATAATCAGAAATAGATTACACGAAGAAGAGGCTACTTTTGCACGTTTCATTGATTTCCAGAAAGCTTTAGAATTTTTTTATTTTTAAATAGGGATATTTTTAGCCTATAGTTTGTCAAAGACAGGGGGTTGATGGGAAATGTGTATTCTTTACAAAGTACCAATTGCTTGTGTGCGTGTTAATGAATATGGTACTGATTGGTTTCCCCACACCCTCGGGTGTAAAACGAGGAGACGCCGTTTCACTGCCACTTTGTTTGCTTTGTTTATAAATGATTTGGCAAAAGAAATTAAAACAGATAAATATTGGAGTAAGATACGTTGATGAAATGCTAAGTATCCGTTTATATACTGATTATATAAGTGTCCGTTTATATACTGATTATATTATTCTGATGGCAGAAACTGAACAAGACCTGTAGAACATGTTATTATGCGCAGTCTGTTGGTGTAAAAGATGGAGACTCATGAT
This sequence comes from Salmo salar, assembly GCF_905237065.1. Taxonomy (NCBI): domain Eukaryota; kingdom Metazoa; phylum Chordata; class Actinopteri; order Salmoniformes; family Salmonidae; genus Salmo; species Salmo salar. Next base: position 70,315 of record NW_025549545.1, on the reverse strand, counting down.
TAACCAGACTAAAAACACAGATAATGACTTGGTGTAGAAGGTGGAGACTCAGGATTAACCAGACTAAAAACACAGATAATGACTTGGTGTACAAGGTGGAGACTCTGGATTAACCAGATGATGACTTGGTGTAGAAGGTGGAGACTCAGGATCAACCAGACTAAAACATAGATAATGACTTGGTGTAGAAGGTGGAGACTCAGGATTAACCAGACTAATAAACACAGATAATGACTTGGTGTACAAGGTGGAGACTCAGGATTAACCAGATAATGACTTGGTGTAGAAGGTGGAGACTCAGGATCAACCAGACTAAAACACAGATAGTGACTTGGTGTAGAAGGTGGAGACTCAGGATTAACCAGACAAAAACACAGATAATGACTTGGTGTACAAGGTGGAAACTCATGATCAACCAGACTAAAAACACAGATAATGAATTGGTGTACAAGGTGGAGACTCATGATTAACCAGACTAAAACACAGATAATGACTTGGTGTAGAAGGTGGAGACTCATGATTAACCAGATAATGACTTGGTGTAGAAGGTGGAGACTCATGATTAACCAGACTAAAAACACAGATAATGAATTTTAGAAAAACAGGTACTAAGAGAAGTGTTTTTCAGTTTTGTTTCAGTTAAGACATTCCTGAGTTTACTAGCAATTATAAATATTTCTGTATTTTTTTATTGATGAACATATTACCTTTTTATATGGAACGGCTGACCTGGCTGACTCAGCAAGGGGCGTCAGGTAGCCTAGTGGTTACAGTGGAGGGGCGGCAGGTAGCCTAGTGGTTAGAGTGGAGGGGCGGCAGGTAGTCTAGTGGTTATAGTGGAGGGAAGGCAGGTAGCCTAGTAGTTAGAGTGGAGGGGCGGCAGGTAGCCTAGTGGTTAGAGTGGAGGGGCAGAAGGGTAGCCTAGTGGTTAGAGCATTGGACTAGTAACCGGAAGGTTGCTTGATCGAATCCCTGAGCTGACTAGGTAAAAAAAATCTGTTGTTCTGCCCCTCAACGAGGCCGTCATTGTAAAATAAGAATTTGTTCTTAACTGACTTGCCTAGTTAAATTAAAAAATGTTTTGCTGGGCTGCTGCAGGGGGCTCTATTCTTTGTGCCACTTCTGCATAGCTGTTCTGCTGGACTGTTGGTCTCTTCTTCTGTGGTCCTTCTGGAGGTCCTTCTGTGGACCTCCATGCCCACTATGGGTAGCTCAGTTGGTAGAGTATGGAGCTCACGACGTCAGAGGTAGTGCGTTTGATTGCTGGGACCACCCATACGTAAAATGTGTGCCTGCACGACTGTAAGTCACCTCTGCTAAATGACATATTATATAACTGTTGTTCTGTTAGCATGTGTGGAGTGGGGGGGGTTCCCTGAGTCTGTCGAGCCCAGAGAAAGGTTGAGGACACCTCAAATTACATCCTTTTCAACTCACCGCTCTGCTTAAAAAAAAGCAGGTGGTTTCAAATTCGCCAACAGTTTTAAAAGCGCCCCTTCCCGCCCAGTAGAGACAGGAGAGGAGGAACAGACCGGGAGAGGAGGAGCAAACCGGGAGAGGAGGAACAGACCGGGAGAGGAGGAACAGGTACCGGGAGAGGAGGAACAGACCGGGAAAGGAGGAACAGGTACCGGGAGAGGAGGAACAGCCCGGGAGAGGAGGAAGAGACCGGGAGAGGAGGAACAGACCGGGAGAGGAGGAGCAAACCGGGAGAGGAGGAACAGACGGGAGAGGAGGAACAGGTACCGGGAGAGGAGGAACAGACCGGGAGAGGAGGAGCAAACCGGGAGAGGAGGAACAGACCGGGGAGGAGGAACAGGTACCGGGAGAGGAGGAACAGGTACCGGGAGAGGAGGAACAGGTACCGGGAGAGGAGGAACAGACCGGGAGAGGAGGAGCAAACCGGGAGAGGAGGAACAGACCGGGAGAGGAGGAACAGGTACCGGGAGAGGAGGAACAGGTACCGGGAGAGGAGGAACAGGCCGGGAGACGCAGCCTGTCTGAATCATCAGGCAGGAGAAGGGGCTGACGTTACAGGATAGGAAGACATTAGGAAGACGTTACAGGATTGTTTGCTAAAATGGATGACGAAGAGGACACCAAGCTGGAGGAGACCAAGCTGGAGGAGACCAAGCTGGAGGAGACCAAGCTGGAGGAGACCAAGCTGGAGGAGACCAAGCTGGAGGAGACCAAGCTGGAGGAGACCAAGCTGGAGGAGACCAAGCTGGAGGACACCAAGCTGACGGGACACAAAGCTGGAGGACACCAAGCTGACGGACCACCAAGCTGACGGACACCAAGCTGACGGACCACCAAGCTGACGGACACCAAGCTGACGGACCACCAAGCTGGAGGACACCAAGCTGACGGACCACCAAGCTGATGAACCACCAAGCTGACGGACCACCAAGCTGACGGACCACCAAGCTGATGAACCACCAAGCTGACGGACCACCAAGCTGACGGACCACCAAGCTGACGGACCACCAAGCTGATGAACCACCAAGCTGACGGACTGTGGCACCTTTTGGGAGCATTGAAAGGCCAGAGATAGCCAGACTAGTAGTTGGGTATTGAAGAAAAGCCATCGGTGTGTGTTCTGCCAGCAGTACAGCGGATGAAGGCGCGCCATGAGCGCGGTGAACGGCTAAACGTGGTTTTTGGACAGCGATGGAATGACGGAGAAAACCTGAGTGCAGTGGGAAGATGTGTGTTGAGGAACAATGGCGCCAAGTAGAAACCGTATTCTGCAGTCTCTGATGGCACAGAAATCTTACCCCGACGAGAGTGAGTATGAATGCAGAAGATGATTTGGGCCCAGTGGGAGTTATATTTTTGGAGAAAGTGGATCCCTACCTTTGGCTGACCCATTTTTGGCTGGGTAGAAAATAAATTGGGTACTGTTAAATCTGTGAAGCTAGCTCAACGTGGACAAGCAATGATTTTTTTTTGTTATGTTTCTTCCGTCCAGAGGGAGCGAGCACTTCGCGTCACGTGAACAAGGACAAGACCTGTGACTTGCTTTGCTCTCCGGAGCAGGACGCCTTTGAAAGTAGTGAGTACTGGGGTGGCGTTAAGTGTTGAGGTGGAGCAAATTAAATACAAGATTCCCTGTGTCTTTGACACCCGCCATTTTGTGCAACACAGACCACGGTGGAGAGCATAGTGAAACTAGAAGGCACCGTCTGTCCTTATGAGTTTTGAAGCAGAGTCTTTGCCTGATAAAGTCATGTTAAGATATGTCACTTATCCAACTGAGCGCTTTTGTACCGAACCCACTAAGGTGTTTCAGATGCCAACCTTATGGTCATGTTGCAGCAGTGTGTAGGAGGGAGATTCATTGATGTGAGAAGTGTGTAGGAGGGCATGGGGACAAAGGAATGTGTTGTATCGGTGGGAAAAAACTGTGTCAAATGTGCAGATGCCCATTTTGCTGGGGGGGATCAGAAGTACCCAGTGAGAGAGAGACAGGTAGCCTAGTGGTTAGAGCATTGGGCCAGTAACCAAAAGGTTGCTAGATCGAATCCCTGTCCTGACAAGGTAAAAAAATCTGTCGTTCTGCCCCCTGAACAAGGCAGTTAACCCACTGTTCCCCGGTAGGCCGTCATTGTAAATAAGAATTTGTTCTTAACTGACTTGTCTAGTTAAATAAAATAGGTTGTCAGAGTACAATAGAAGGTATTGTCTGCTGAGGCAGTGAAGACAGTAGAAGATGAATAGTAGGCCTTGGGCAATACAGAGATATATGAACAATGTGCTTTGGTAAGGTTGGCTTCTAACAATTCATTGTCATGGCTATCAAATGTACCGCAGAAATAGAATTGATGTTATGGTAGCAGCTGCAGAGAAGTATTTCAGTGTACAAAGTTTTCCTGCAGGAGAGTTGAAAGGTGTGTTGAAGGAAAGAGAGTCCTATCCTCCCAGGCCGTCAGCCTGTTACTGCAGGAGAGTTGTAGGAACGAGAGTCCTGTCCTCCCGGGCCGTCAGCCTGTTACTGCAGGAGAGTTGAAAGGTGTGTTGAAGGAACGAGAGTCCTGTCCTCCCGGGCCGTCAGCCTGTTACTGCAGGAGAGTTGAAAGGTGTGTTGAAGGAACGAGAGTCCTGTCCTCCCGGGCCGTCAGCCTGTTACTGCAGGAGAGTTGAAAGGTGTGTTGAAGGAACGAGAGTCCTGTCCTCCCGGGCCGTCAGCCTGTTACTGCAGGAGAGTTGAAAGGTGTGTTGAAGGAACGAGAGTCCTGTCCTCCCAGGCAGTCAGCCTGGTCTAGAATCAGTTAGGGTCAAAGTAGTGGAATGATTTGATTTGATTTTTTTTAAATGAAATACTGTTATATACACACTACCGTTCAAAAGTTTTTGGGGTCACTTAGAAATGTCCTTGTTTTTGAAAGAAAGTCACATTTTTTTGGTCCATTAAAATAACATGAAATTGATCAGAAATACAGTGTAGACATTGTTAATGTTGTAAATGACTATTGTAGCTGGAAACAGCTGATTGTTTATGGAATATCTACATAGGCGTACAGAGGCCCATTATCAGCCACCATCACTCCTGTGTTCCTATGGCACGTTGTGTTAGCTAATCCATGTTTATCATTTTAAAGGCTAATTGATCATTAGAAAACTCTTTTGCAATCATTGTAATCATGTAAGGATTACCATTCTGTTCCTACCAGTGTAATTATCATTGTAATCCTGTAGGGATTAACCTTTCTGTTCCTACCAGTATAATTATCATTGTAGGATTACCTTTCTGTTCCTACCAGTGTAATTATCATTGTAATCCTGTAGGAATATCTCTCTGTTCCTACCAGTGTAATTATCATTCTAATCCTGTAGGGATTAACCTTTCTGTTCCTACCAGTGTAATTATCATTGTAATCCTGTAGGAATATCTCTCTGTTCCTACCAGTGTAATTATCATTGTAATCCTGTAGGGATTACCTTTCTGTTCCTACCAGTGTAATTATCATTGTAATCTTATAGGGATTAACCTTTCTGTTCCTACCAGTGAGCACAGATCAGCATCAGCACTGCGGACGGGCCACTTCCTCCCAAAGCACTTCCACGCTCTCTGTCAAAGATTTTTAGAAGCATTGGATTGGTGTAAACATTGGCTGTAGGGAGGTCTGCATCATTTTTAAATCCATGACTGGGAGTGGAGGGTGGAGAAAAGGATGGAGAATGGACATTGCATCCCTGGAGGTGGAGCTCAGTCCAGTTCACTGTTGGAGAGAGAGAGAGAGAGAGACCTCTGCTGGTCACACAGACCAACTGCATGAGTTGTATGAGTCCTAATATAGACTGTATGAGTGTATGAGTCCTGTATGAGTCCTAATATAGACTGTATGAGTGTATGAGTCCTGTATGAGTCCTAATAGAGACTGTATGAGTGTATGAGTCCTGTATGAGTCCTAATAGAGAGACTGTATGAGTGTATGAGTCCTGTATGAGTCCTAATAGAGACTGTATGAGTGTATGAGTCCTGTATGATGTATGAGTGTATGAGTCCTGTATGAGTCCTAATAAAGACTGTATGAGTGTATGAGTCCTGTATGAGTCCTAATACCCATAAAACTTAAGCACTCAAACAACTGGTTAGACGGCATTTATATATTTCCAAAATGTTGGTTTACTTTAATTTAACTGTATGCTAGGTGTTAATAGCAACTGGCTGACTCACTCAGTGCTAACGTAACGTTAGCAGGCTGGTAGGCGCTAACGTTAGCAGGCTGGTAAGGGCTAACGTTAGCAGGCTGGTTGGGCTAACGTTAGCAGGCTGGTAGAGGCTAACGTTAGCAGGCTGGTAGAGGCTAACGTTAGCAGGCTGGTTGGGGCTAACGTTAGCAGGCTGATAGAGGCTAACGTTAGCAGGCTGGTAGGAGGTAACGTTAGCAGGCTGGTAGGAGGTAACGTTAGCAGACTGTATGGGATAACGTTAGCAGGCTGGTAGGGGCTAACGTTAGCAGGCTGGTAGGAGATAACGTTAGCAGGCTGGTAGGAGATAACGTTAGCAGGCTGGTAGGGGCTAACGTCAGCAGGCTGGTAGGAGATAACGTTAGCAGACTGGTAGGAGATAACGTTAGCAGGCTGGTAGGAGATAACTTTAGCAGGCTGGTAGGAGATAACGTTAGCAGGCTTGTTGGGCTAACGTTAGCAGGCTGGTTGGGATAACGTTAGCAGGCTGGTAGGGGCTAACGTTAGCAGGCTGGTAGGGGCTAACGTTAGCAGGCTGGTAGGGGCTAATGTAGCAGGCTGGTTGGGCTAACGTTAGCAGGCTGGTAGGAGATAACGTTAGCAGGCTGGTAGGGCTAATGTTGGCAGGCTGATAGGGGCTAACGTTAGCAGGCTGGTAGGGCTAACGTTAGCAGGCTGGTAGGGCTAACGTTAGCAGGCTGGTAGGGCTAACGTTAGCAGGCTGGTAGAGGCTAACGTTAGCAGGCTGGTAAAGGCTAACTTTTGCAGGCTGGTAGAGGCTAACGTTAGCAGGCTGGTAGGGGCTAACGTTAGCAGGCTGGTAGGGGCTAACGTTAGCAGGCTGGTAGGGGCTAACGTTAGCAGGCTGGTTGGGCTAACGTTAGCAGGCTGGTTGGGCTAACGTTAGCAGGCTGGTAAGGGCTAACGTTAGCAGGCTGGTAGGAGATAACGTTAGCAGGCTGGTTGGGCTAACGTTAGCAGGCTGGTATAGGCTAACGTTAGCAGGCTGGTAGGGGCTAACATTAGCAGGCTGGTAGGGGCTAACGTTAGCAGGCTGGTAGGGGCTAACGTTAGCAGGCTGGTAGGAGATAACTTTAGCAGGCTGGTAGGAGATAACGTTAGCAGGCTTGTTGGGCTAACGTTAGCAGGCCGGTAGGGGCTAACATTAGCAGGCTGGTAGGGGCTAACGTTAGCAGGCTGGTAGGGGCTAACGTTAGCAGGCTGGTAGGGGCTAACGTTAGCAGGCTGGTAGGGCTAACGTTAGCAGGCTGGTTGGGCAAACGTTAGCAGGCTGGTAGGCTAACGTTAGCAGTTGGCTAGCAACCTTGCAAGCTGATTTGTAACAATAAATTCATAAAGTATTTGCTTGCAAGTTGGCTGAAAATGTAATTAAAACCAGTACTCAAATTGTGCAAACAGCTTTGTTTATTTTGAAGTTATTTCTGTTAGAGTTTACATAATAGAGAAAATAGGCTGGTTTCCCGGGTCCTCCATATTAAATCACATCCTGGTAGCCTAGTGGTTAGAGGGGGAGGCAGGTAGCCTAGTGGTTAGAGGGGGGCAGGTAGCCTAGTGGTTAGAGTGAGGGGGGCAGGTAGCCTAGTGGTTAGAGGGGGCAGGTAGCCTAGTGGTTAGAGGGGGGGCAGGTAGCCTAGTGGTTAGAGGGGGGAGGCAGGTAGCCTAGTGGTTAGAGGGGGAGGCAGGTAGCCTAGTGGTTAGGGGGGGGCAGGTAGCCTAGTGGTTAGAGGGGGAGGCAGGTAGCCTAGTGGTTAGAGGGGGAGGCAGGTAGCCTAGTGGTTAGAGGGGGAGGCAGGTAGCCTAGTAGTTAGAGTAGAGGGGGGGGCAGGTAGCCTAGTGGTTAGAGGGGGGGCAGGTAGCCGAGTGGTTAGAGGGGGAGATGGCAGGTAGTCTAGTGGTTAGAGGGGATGGCAGGTAGTCTAGTGGTTAGAGGGGGGGCAGGTAGCCTAGTGGTTAGAGTGGAGAGATGGCAGGTAGTCTAGTGGTTAGAGGGGCGGTAGGTAGCCTAGTGGTTAGTTTGAGCGTTGGACTAGTAACCGAAAGGTTGCAAGATCAAATCCCCGAGCTGACAAGGTATAAATCTGTCGTTCTGCCCTCTGAACAAGGCAGTTAACCCACTGTTCCCTGGTAGGCCGTCATTGAAAATAATAATTTGTTCTTAACTGACTTGCCTGGTTAAATAAAGGTTAAAAAAATATAAATCAAAATAAAATACATTTCTGTAATAACCCAAATCCATAATGTTACAAGTGGTTCCGTTCATGCTACCTACCCTTTAATACGGACTGTAACTATAGTAACCTGATGGTTCCGTTCGTGCTACCTACCCTTTAATACGGACTGTAACTATAGTAACGTGATGGTTCCGTTCGTGCTACCTACCCTTTAATACGGACTGTAACTATAGTAACGTGATGGTTCTGTTCATGCTACCTACCCTTTAATACGGACTGTAACTATAGTAACGTGATGGTTCCGTTCATGCTACCTACCCTTTAATACGGACTGTAACTATAGTAACCTGATGGTTCTGTTCATGCTACCTACCCTTTAATACGGACTGTAACTATAGTAACGTGATGGTTCTGTTCATGCTACCTACCCTTTAATACGGGCTGTAACTATAGTAACAGATGTCAGAACAGAAATTCTGTATATTAACCAGAAGTGATGACTCATGGGTTTTACATGATGATGTAATACAGAAGGGTCAGACAATACCTGCCTCTCAGACCCTGGACCCTGGACAGAACAACCTCTCAGACCCTGGACAGAACAACCTCCCAGACCCTGGACAGAACAACCTCTCAGACCCTGGACAGAACAACCTCTCAGACCCTGGACAGAACAACCTATCAGGCCCTGGACAGAACAACCTCTCAGACCCTGGACAGAACAACCTCTCAGACCCTGGACAGAACAACCTCTCAGACCCTGGACAGAACAACCTCTCAGACCCTGGACAGAACAACCTATCAGGCCCTGGACAGAACAACCTCTCAGACCCTGGACAGAACAACCTCTCAGGCCCTGGACAGAACAACCTCTCAGGCCCTGGACAGAACAACCTCTCAGGCCCTGGACAGAACAACCTCTCAGACCCTGGACAGAACAACCTCTCAGACCCTGGACAGAACAACCCCTCAGACCCTGGACAGAACAACCTCTCAGGCTCTGGACCCTGGACAGAACAACCTCTCAGACCCTGGACAGAACAACCTCTCAGACCCTGGACAGAACAACCCCTCAGGCCCTGGACAGAACAACCCCTCAGACCCTGGACAGAACAACCTCTCTCAGGCTCTGGACAGAACAACCTCTCTCAGGCTCTGGACCCTGGACAGAACAACCTCTCAGACCCTGGACAGAACAACCTCTCAGACCCTGGACCCTGGACAGAACAACCTATCAGGCCCTGGACAGAACAACCTCTCAGACCCTGGACAGAACAACCTCTCAGACCCTGGACCCTGGACAGAACAACCTCTCAGACTCTGGACCCTGGACAGAACAACCTCTCAGACTCTGGACCCTGGACAGAACAACCTCTCAGACCCTGGACCCTGGACAGAACAACCTCTCAGAACCTGGACAGAACAACCTCTCAGACCCTGGACAGAACAACCTCTCAGACCCTGGACAGAACAACCTCTCAGACCCTGGACCCTGGACAGAACAACCTCTCAGACCCTGGACAGAACAACCTCTCAGACCCTGGACAGAACAACCTCTCAGACCCTGGACCCTGGACAGAACAACCTCTCAGGCCCTGGACAGAACAACCTCTCAGAACCTGGACAGAACAACCTCTCAGGCCCTGGACAGAACAACCTCTCAGACCCTGGACAGAACAACCTCTCAGACTCTGGACCCTGGACAGAACAACCTCTCAGACAGGTATATTTACACATTGTATTTTTTTAATGTTTGTCAGTTATACATTTTTTTTATTTCATATTTTTTTACATTCACAACTTTATATTTACATGAACCCTGAAGAATAAAGACAGACTTTTAGCACTAGTAGGTTCCGCATCTCGACCCGCTGTAGAATACTGACGGAAAAGGCAAGGATAATGTAATGCATCATGTCATAGCTGTCACACGGGCAGAGCAGAAAGCCAAGTAGAGATTCTCTTCACGTTGTCTCCCCGAGCAGAGCAGAAAGCCAATCAGAGATTCTGTCTCCCCGAGCAGAGCAGAAAGCCAATCAGAGATTCTGTCTCCCCGAGCAGAGCAGAAAGCCAATCAGAGATTCTGTCTCCCCGAGCAGAAAAGCCAATCAGAGATTCTGTCTCCCCGAGCAGAGCAGAAAGCCAATCAGAGATTCTGTCTCCCCGAGCAGAGCAGAAAGCCAATCAGAGATTCTGTCTCCCCGAGCAGAGCAGAAAGCCAATCAGAGATTCTGTCTCCCCGAGCAGAGCAGAAAGCCAATCAGAGATTCTGTCTCCCCGAGCAGAGCAGAAAGCCAATCAGAGATTCTGTCTCCCGAGCAGAGCAGAAAGCCAATCAGAGATTCTCCCCGGGCAGAGCAGAAAGCCAATCAGAGATTCTGTCTCCCCGAGCAGAGCAGAAAGCCAATCAGAGATTCTGTCTCCCCGAGCAGAGCAGAAAGCCAATCAGAGATTCTGTTCACGTTGTCTCCCCGAGCAGAGCAGAAAGCCAATCAGAGATTCTGTTCACGCTGTCTCCCGAGCAGAGCAGAAAGCCAATCAGAGCTTCTGTCTCCCCGAGCAGAGCAGAAAGCCAATCAGAGATTCTGTCTCCCCGAGCAGAGCAGAAAGCCAATCAGAGATTCTGTTCACGCTGTCTCCCCGAGCAGAGCAGAAAGCCAATCAGAGCTTCTGTCTCCCCGAGCAGAGCAGAAAGCCAATCAGAGCTTCTGTCTCCCCGAGCAGAGCAGAAAGCCAATCAGAGATTCTGTCTCCCCGAGCAGAGCAGAAAGCTCAGCAGTATAGACGAGGAGGATCAGGAGGTGGACCAGGATAACATCCTGGGGTCAAAGGTTAGAGGTCAGGCTGGAGTTCAGTATCCTGTCAGTCTTGAGGGACTCCTCTTCGCTGAGGCCTTTTCTGGGCTCTGTGTGTGTGTGTGTGTGTGTGGTGTGTGTGTGTGTGTGTGTGTGTGTGTGTGTGTGTGTGTGTGTGTTCAGTACCCTGTGGTGATGTTGGTGTGTGTGTGTGTGTTTGAGCCCGGTGCAGTGAAGCTATAGGCAGCGTAGGCCACAGCTGATCCCAACATCAACCCTGTCATGTACGATACAGTCATAGTGTTACCTGGAGACAGGAGAGGAGAGGAGAGGAGAGGAGAGGAGAGGAGAGGAGAGGAGAGGAGAGGAGAGGAGAGAGAGAGAGAGAGAGAGAGGAGAGGAGAGGAGAGGAGAGGAGAGGAGAGGAGAGGAGAGGAGGGAGGGAGGAGGGAGGGAGGGGAGAGAGAGAGAGGAGAGAGGACAGGAGAGAGAGAGAGAGAGAGAGAGAGAGAGAGGGGGGAGAGGGAGAGAGAGAGAGAGAGAGAGAGAGAGAGAGAGAGAGAGAGGAGAGGAGAGGAGAGGAGAGGAGAGGAGAGGAGAGGAGAGGAGAGGAGAGGAGAGGAGAGGAGGGTGGGAGGGAGGGAGGGAGGGAGGGAGGGAGGGGAGAGAGAAGAGAGGAGAGGAGAGAGAGAGAGAGAGAGAGAGAGGAGAAGAAGAAGGAGAGAGAGAGAGAGAGAGAGAGAGAGAGAGAGAGATTATTATACAGTATATAGATAGGGGACGGTCAAAGTAGAAAATCGGCACAAAATTGTAGGAGGAGATCGTGCTGCAGTTTAGTGGTTTACAGTATTACAGTATAGAGTGTATATACAGTCACCTCAAGAATTATTGGCACCCTTGATAAAGATGAGCAAAAATACTGTATAAAATAAATTATACAAATACTGAGCTATATTTTGTGCACAAAAAAAAACTTGGAAAATCATATGATTTTGAAACTATTACAATTGTTTAGAGAAAGATATTCTGTTTAAAAGGTAAACATTTAAAATGATAGTTAAATGTATTGGCACCCCTGTTTTCAATACTCCATCACCTAGAGAGAACACCCCTGTTTTCAATACTCCATCACCTAGAGAGAACACCCCTGTTTTCAATACTCCATCACCTAGAGAGAACACCCCTGTTTTCAATACTCCATCACCTAGAGAGAACACCCCTGTTTTCAATACTCCATCACCCACAGTCAACACCCCTGTTTTCAATACTCCATCACCTAGAAAGAACACCCCTGTTTTCAATACTCCATCACCTTCCCCTTGCGAGGATAACGACACAGACGTTTTCAAAAAATGTTTTCTGAGATTGGAGAACACGTCGGGAATGGATTTCAGACCATTCCTCAATAGATCTTTCTAGAGCCTTCATATCCTTCATCTGTATTTATGAACTTGGCTTCTTCAATTCAATCCCACAGGTATGAATGGGTTCATGTCCGGAGACTGAGAAGGCCATTACAAAAAGTGGATTTTGTGGTCAATTAACCATTTCTGAATGACGAATTGATTTGAAATGTGTGTCACCTCATTTCTATACCCCCATGAAACAGGAAGCCATGGAAGGCCACAATATAGTTCCTCAAACTGAGATTAACTTCAAACATTACAATGTTAATGTAGATTTAATTTATTTAGATTTTTATCAATAAGATTCTTTAGAGGTCCCAATAATGAGATATAAATGATGACTTGTTAAACAATATCTCTTTCTCTGGGCAATTAATTGTATTATTATAAAAGTAGATCATTTTCACATTTTTCTGAAACCCGTTTCTGGTTTTCCACCCCTCTACCCCTTCCATCCTTCACCTCACCCCCCTACTACCCCTCTACCTCACCCCCCCACCACGCTCTACCTCATCACCCCTCTACCCCTCCACCCCTCTACCTCATCACCCCTCTACCCCTTCCATCCTCTACCTCACCACCCCTCTATCTCACCACCCCCTCTACCTCATCACCCCTCTACCCCTTCCATCCTCTACCTCACCCCTCCACTACCCCTCTACCTCATCACCCCTCTACCCCTTCCACCCCTCTACCTCACCACCCCACTACCTCACCACCCCACTACCTCACCCCCCACTACCCCTCTACTTCACCACCCCTCCACCCCTCTACCCCTCCACCCCTCTACCTCACCACCCCACTACCTCACCACCCCTCTACCCCTCTACCTCACCACCCCTCTACCTCACCACCCCACTACCTCACCACCCCACTACCTCACCACCCCACTACCCCTCCACCTCACCACCCCACTACCTCACCACCCCACTACCTCACCACCCCTCTACCCCTCTACCTCACCACCCGTCTACCTCACCACCCCACTACCTCACCACCCCTCTACCCCTCTACCTCACCACCCCTCTACCTCACCACCCCTCTACCCCTCCACCTCACCACCCCACTACCTCACCACCCCACTACCTCACCACCCCTCTACCCCTCTACCTCACCACCCCACTACCTCACCACCCCACTACCTTACCACCCCTCTACCCCACTACCTCACCACCCCTCTACCTCACCACCCCTCTACCTCACCACCCCTCTACCTCACCACCCCACTACCTTACCACCCCTCTACCCCTCTACCTCACCACCCCACTACCTCACCACCCCACTACCTCACCACCCCTCTACCCCTCTACCTCACCACCCCACTACCCCTCTACCCCTCTACCTCACCACCCCTCTACCTCACCACCCCACTACCTCACCACCCCACTACCTCACCACCCCACTACCTCACCACCCCTCTACCCCACTCACCTCACCACCTCTCTCCCCTCCACCCCCCCTCACCTGCTAGTTCTCTCTGTTCCGGCGGGACCTTCCCAGCAGCCTGAATCATGGGGACTGATCCGAAGTAACCGTTGGTTACGCCCATGAGGAGAGAAAAGAGGCAGGGCCAGACGGGGTGGGACAAGGTTGGGGTGGAGGAAGGGTACACGCACATCACCAACAGAGGGATGAAGACCACCCGCAGGCAGGAGAAGAGGAGCAGGTAAACCCCCGTCCACTCATAGGGCAACGCAGCCAGGATCTGGAAAGGACAGAGGGCTTAGTGAGGCAAGGTCTATATCTGTATATCTATATATCATATATCTATATATCATATATCTATATATCATATATCTATATATCATATATCTATATATCTATATATCATATATCTATCTATCTATCTATCTATCTATCTATCTATCTTACAGTATCTATCTATCTATCCTACAGTATCTATCTATCTATCCTACAGTATCTATCTATCTATCCTACAGTATCTATCTATCTATCCTACAGTATCTATCTATCTATCTATCTATCTATCTATCTATCTATCTATCTATCCTACAGTATCTATCTATCTATCCTACAGTATCTATCTATCTATCCTACAGTATCTATCTATCTATCCTACAGTATCTATCTATCTATCTATCTATCTATCTATCTATCTATCTATCTATCTATCTATCTATCTATCATCTATCTATCTATCTATCTATCTATCTATCTATCTATCTATCTATCTATCTATCTATCTATCTATCTATCTATCTATCCTACAGTATCTATCTATCTATCCTACAGTATCTATCTATCTATCCTACAGTATCTATCTATCTATCCTACAGTATCTATCTATCTATCTATCTATCTATCTATCTATCTATCTATCTATCTATCTATCTATCTATCTATCTATCTATCTATCTATCTATCTATCTATCCTACAGTATCTATCTATCTATCCTACAGTATCTATCTATCTATCTATCTATCTATCTATCTATCTATCTATCTATCTATCTATCTATCTATCTATCTATCTATCTATCTATCTATCTATCTATCTATCTATCTATCTATCTATCTATCTATCTATCTATCTATCTATCTATCTATCTATCTATCTATCTATCCTACAGTATCTATCTATCTATCCTACAGTATCTATCTATCTATCTATCTATCTATCTATCTATCTATCTATCTATCTATCTATCTATCTATCTATCTATCTATCTATCTATCTATCTATCTATCTATCTATCTATCTATCTATCTATCCTACAGTATCTATCTATCTATCCTACAGTATCTATCTATCTATCTATCTATCTATCTATCTATCTATCTATCTATCTATCTATCTATCTATCTATCTATCTATCTATCTATCTATCTATCTATCTATCTATCTATCTATCTATCTATCTATCTATCTATCTATCTATCCTACAGTATCTATCTATCTATCCTACAGTATCTATCTATCTATCCTACAGTATCTATCTATCTATTCTACAGTATCTATCTATCTATTCTACAGTATCTATCTATCTATCATATATCTATCGATCCATCAATCCATCCATCCATCCAGCTGTTCCAAACCTCTCCTTGGGGACCCCCAGCTGTTCCAAACCTCTCCTTGGGGACCCCCAGCTGTTCCAAACCTCTCCTTGGGGACCCCCAGCTGTGTCCCGAGGAGACCTCTCCTCGGGGAACAGCTGGGGGTCCCCGAGGAGAGGTTTGGAACAGCTGAGGGTCCCCGAGAGAGGTTTGGAACAGCTGGGGTCCCCAAGGAGAGGTTTGGAACAGCTGGGGGTCCCCGAGGAGAGGTTTGGAACAGCTGGGGGTCCCCAAGGAGAGGTTTGGAACAGCTGGGGGTCCCCGAGGAGAGGTTTGGAACAGCTGGGGGTCCCCAAGGAGAGGTTTGGAACAGCTGGGGGTCCCCAAGGAGAGGTTTGAGAACCACTGGCCAAGTAGACTGACCTTGCCTACGAAGTCGGCCATGTTGAATGTGGCCATGATGAGTATAGGTAGCCACTCCCCCAGGGTTGGGTTGCGTATCTCTGATTCCAGACCAGGAAACAGACACAGAGTGATGCTGTAGGTCACTGCTATAGACAACATGTAGGCCCAGATCACCCTGGCAACGATGTACCTGTGAAGAAACATATCTGACGGGGAGAGAGGGGGAGGGGAGGGAGGAGAGGGGAGAGGGAGGAGAGGTATGAGAGGGGAGGGGAGGGAGGAGAGGGGAGGGGGATGAGAGGGGAGGGGAGGGGATGAGAGGGGAGGGAGGAGAGGGGGAGGGATGAGAGGGGAGGGATGAGGGGGAGGGGAGGGATGAGAGGGGAGGGGAGGGGAGAGGGGGAAGCGAGGGGAGGAGAGAAGGGGAAGGGGAGAAGAGGGGAGGGAGGGGGAAGAGGGAGAAGGGGAGGGAGGGGGAAGAGGAAGAAGGGGAGGAGAGGAAGAAGAGGGGAGGGGAGGAGATGGAGGAGGGATAAGTGGGAGGGGAGGAGAGGGGAGAGGGGGAGGGAAGAGGGATGCTGTAGGTATTCATAGTGTACAAACATTGGGTAGAATCATTGAGTATGTTTACAAAGCACACTAATACATTCGATATTACAGTTTCTCCAGATCACGAAGACACTTTGAATGAAACTGGCGTGGATCTGATCTCCATCACAACCTCATGAGCACTACAGTATTACTTTGTGCTAAACTCTTAAAGTCATTTCTCTTTTGTTTTTCACACACAATGCAAATGCTAAGCACATTTTTGGAAAAAACAGTAAACACAACTCTCTTCAAAAAGATACAAAACTCAGTTGAGCAAATGATGTCAAACAAAATGAAAACATTTGGTCACATCTGATACAAATTACTCGCATGAATGTGAACCTCTTCTGCACGTGTGCAAAAACGTCTTTGCACAATTGTTCAATCAGAAATCATTCATGCGTACAAGAGGTCACCTCTGAGTTGCTGTTGGCAAGACAGGACCAAGTCAGAGGCTGAGAGCAAGACAGGACCAAGTCAGAGGCTGAGAGCAAGACAGGACCGAGTCAGAGGCTGAGAGCAAGACAGGACCGAGTCAGAGGCTGAGAGCAAGACAGGACTGAGTCAGAGGCTGAGAGCAAGACAGGACCGAGTCAGAGACTGAGGGCAAGACAGGACCAAGTCAGAGGCTGAGGGCAAGACAGGACCGAGTCAGAGGCTGAGAGCAAGACAGGACCAAGTCAGAGACTGAGGGCAAGACAGGACCAAGTCATAGGATGAGAGCAAGACAGGACCGAGTCAGAGGCTGAGGGCAAGACAGGACCAAGTCAGAGGCTGAGGGCAAGACAGGACCAAGTCAGAGGCTGAGGGCAAGACAGGACCAAGTCAGAGGCTGAGGGCAAGACAGGACCAAGTCAGAGGCTGAGGGCAAGACAGGACCAAGTCAGAGGCTGAGGGCAAGACAGGACCAAGTCAGAGGCTGAGGGCAAGACAGGACCAAGTCAGAAGCTGAGGGCAAGACAGGACCAAGTCAGAGGCTGAGAGCAAGACAGGACCAAGTCAGAAGCTGAGGGCAAGACAGGACCAAGTCAGAGGCTGAGGGCAAGACAGGACCCAGTCAGCGGCTGAGGGCAAGACAGGACGAGTCAGAGGCTGAGGGCAAGACAGGACCAAGTCAAAGGCTGAGGGCAAGACAGGACCAAGTCAGAAGCTGAGGGCAAGACAGGACCAAGTCAGAGGCTGAGGGCTGTTTATTTACCACCACAGACAGATGCTGGCACTAAGACCGCACTCAGTCGGCTGTATAAGGAAATAAGCAAACAGGAAACCACTCACCCAGAGGCGGCGCTCCTAGTGGCCGGGGACTTTAATGCAGGGAAACTTAAATCAGTTCTACCAAATTTCCATCAACATGTTAAATGTGCAACCAGAGGGAGAAAATAATTCTAGATCACCTGTACTCCACACACAGAGACACGTACAAAGCTCTCCCTTGCCCTCCATTTGGTAAATCCGACCATAATTCTATCCTCCTGATTTCTGCTTACAAGCAAAAATTAAAGCAGGAAGCACCAGTGACTCGGTCAATATGGAAGTGGTCAGATGAAGCAGATGCTAAACTACAGGACTGTTTTGCTATCACAGACTGGAATATGTTCCGGGATTCCTCCGATGGCATTGAGGAGTACACCACCTCAGTCACTGGCTTCATCAATAAGTGCATCGATGATGTCGTCCCCACAGTGACCGTACGTACATACCCCAACCAGAAGCCATGGATTACAGGCAACATCCTCACTGAGCTAAAGGGTAGAGCTGCCGCTTTCAAGGTGCGGGACTCTAACCCGGAAGCTTACAAGAAATCCCGCTACGCCCTCCGACGAACCATCAAACAGGCAAAGCGTCAATACAGGGCTAAGATTGAATCCTACTACACCGGCTCTGACGCTCGTCGGATGTGGCAGGGCTTGCAAACTATTACAGACTACAAAGGGAAGCACAGCCGAGAGCTGCCCAGTGACACGAGCCTACCAGACGTGCTAAACTACTTCTATGCTCGCTTCGAGGCAAGCAACACTGAGGCATGCATGAGAGCATCAGCTGTTCCGGACGACTGTGTGTACCCGACGTGAGTAAGACCTTTAAACAGGTCAACATACACAAGGCTGCGGGGCCAGACGGATTACCAGGATGTGTACTGTGAGCATGCGCTGACCAACTGGCAGGTGTCTTCACTGACATTTTCAACATGTCCCTGATTGAGTCTGTAATACCAACATGTTTCAAGCAGACCATCATAGTCCCTGTGCCCAAGAACACTAAGGTAACCTGCCTAAATGACTACAGAACCATAGCACTCACATCTGTAGCCATGAAATGCTTTGAAAGGTTGTTAATGGCTCACATCAACTTTGAGGGGTACTATGGTGTTGAACGCTGAGCTGTAGTCAATGAACAGCATTCTCTCACACAGGTGTTCCTTTTGTCCAGGTGGGAAAGGGCAGTGTGGAGTGAAATAGAGATGGCATCATCTGTGGATCTGTTAGGGCGGTATGCAAATTGGAGTGGGTCTAGGGTTTCTGGGATAATGGTGTTGATGTGAGCCATGACCAGCCTTTCAAAGCACTTCATGGCTACAGCCAAGACAATGCAGCAGTTGCTTCAGGACAAGTCTCTGAATGTCCTTGAGTGGCCCAGCCAGAGCCCGGACTCGAACATCTCGGTGAGACCTGAAAATAGCTGTGCAGCGACGCTCCCCATCTAACCTGACAGAGCTTGAGAGGATCTGCAGAGAAGAATGGGAGAAACTCCACAAATACATCAGCTCCACAGGTAACTTCCACAAAGCTGTGAACGATCTGAGAGACAAGGCAAGATGGGCTTTCCATGCCATCAATAGGAACATAAAATTCAACATACCAATTAGGATCTGGCTAAAAATACATGAATCAGTTATAGAACCCATTGCCCTTTATGGTTGTGAGGTCTGGGGTCCGCTCACCAACCAAGAATTCACAAAATGGGACAAACACCAAATTGAGACTGCATGCTGAATTCTGCCAAAAGATATCCTCTGTGTACAACGTAAAACACAAAATAATGCAGAGCAGAATTAGGCCGATACCAGCTAATTATCAAAATCCAGAAAAGAGCTGTTAAATTCATCATGTCAAAATCACCTAAAAGGAAGCGATTCCCAAACCTTCCATAACAAAGCCATCACCTACAGAGATATGAACCTGGAGAAGAGTCCCCTAAGCAAGCTGGTCCTGGGGTTCTGTTCACAAACACAAACACACCCCACAGAGCCCCAGGACAGCAACACAATTAGACCCAACCAAATCATGAGAAAACAAAAAAGATAATTACATAACACATTGAAAGAATCAACAAAAAAACTGAGCGAACTAGAATGCTATTTGGCCCTAAACAGAGAGAACACAGTGGCAGAATACCTGACCACTGTGACTGACCCAATCTTAAGGAAAGCTTTGACTATGTACAGACTCAGTGAGCATAGCCTTGCTATTGAGAAAGGCCGCCGAAGGCAGACCTGGCTCTCAAGAGAAGACAGGCTGTGTGCAACACTGCCCTCAAAATGAGGTGGAAACTGAGCTGCACTTCCTAACTTCCTGCCAAATGCATGACCATATTAGAGACACATATTTCCCTCAGATTACACAGATACACAAATAACTCGAAAACAAACCCAATTTTGATAAACTCCCATATCTACTGGGTGAAATACCACAGTGATCCATCACAGCAGCAAGATGTGTGACCTGTTGCCACAAGAAAAGGGCAACCAGTGAAGAACAAACACCTTTGTAAATACAACCCATATTTATGTTTATTTTCCCTTTTGTACTTTAACTATTTGTACATAATATGACATTTGTAATGTTTTTATTATTTTGGAACTTTTGTGAGTGTAATGTTTACTGTTCATTTTTGTTATTGTAGAGACAGACAGACAGACAGACAGACAGACAGACAGACAGACAGACAGACAGACAGACAGACAGACAGACAGACAGACAGACAGACAGACAGACAGACAGACAGACAGACAGACAGACAGACAGACAGACAGACAGACAGACAGATAGATAGATAGATAGATAGATAGATAGATAGATAGATAGATAGATAGATAGATAGATAGATAGATAGATAGATAGATAGTGGTTGTTACCTTGTAGTCCAGGCCAGCTTCTCCGGATCTTGTCTTTAGGAATTCCAAACCGAACGTACGTCCCTCCCGTGAACTCATCCGTGACGTCATCAGATGGCGACGTCGTCGCCGCCACTCCGTTACCCTGAGATGAGACAAAACACTTCATGTATCAACACTCCCCCCTCTCCATAGCCTCCTTGTCTCCTATCCTCTCCTGGTTTCCTCTGGAGTGCATAACCCCAACATGTCAGGTCAACCACGTCCCTTAGATAGGAAATAACCGTGTGTGTGTGTGTGTGTGTTCAGCAGGTTGACGTAACCTTGTTCAGGTACGTAGGAGACGTAGTCACTGTGATGCATGTGGCAATAAGCCAACGTTACATTAGTAAAAATAAAGACTCTCTCTCTCTCTCTCTCTCTCTCTCTCTCTCTCTCTCTCTCTCTCTCTCTCTCTCTCTCTCTCTCTCTCTCTCTCTCTCTCTCTCTCTCTCTCTCTCTCTCTCTCTCTCTCTCTCTCTCTCTCTCTCTCTCTCTCTCTCTCTCTCTCTCTCTCTCTCTCTCTCTCTCTCTCTCTCTCTCTCTCTCTCTCTCTCTCTCTCTCTCTCTCTCTCTCTCTCTCTCTCTCTCTCTCTCTCTCTCTCTCTCCTGCTACATTAGTTGATTAGCAGCGGGGATTCAGGCCAGAAGAACCACTCTACCTGATTATCCCACCACTCTACCTGATTATCCCACCACTCTCCCTGATTATCCCACCACTCTCCCTGATTATCCCACCACTCTCCCTGATTATCCCACCACTCTACCTGATTATCCCACCACTCTCCCTGATTATCCCACCACTCTCCCTGATTATCCCACCACTCTCCCTGATTATCCCACCACTCTCCCTGATTATCCCACCACTCTCCCTGATTATCCCACCACTCTACCTGATTATCCCACCACTCTACCTGATTATCCCACCACTCTACCTGATTATCCCACCACTCTACCTGATTATCCCACCACTCTCCCTGATTATCCCACCACTCTCCCTGATTATCCCACCACTCTACCTGATTATCCCACCACTCTACCTGATTATCCCACCACTCTACCTGATTATCCCACCACTCTACCTGATTATCCCACCACTCTACCTGATTATCCCATAGAACCACTGTACTTCATTACCACTCTCCCCCCAGGTCTAGACTGACTTACAAATCTTACTTCCTCTGTAGTGACGTCGTGGTGAACCCTGTATCCCGTCCCGCTGACCTCCGACCCGATGTCATGACCTATCCCCTGGCCGTGACCCCGGTGGGTGGGGCCTGTGTAGTAGCGGACGAATCGTGAGCGACGGACAATGAGGTGGAGAAGGAAGCAGAGCATCTCCATGGTGATGGAAACCAGGAAGAAGATGAGTGTGTTTATTCTCTCGTTACTGATCAGGAGCTTCGTGAAGATACGACTCAGAGAGATGATTACACCTGCTGTACCTGGGGAGAGGAGAGAGAGAGAAGAGAGAGAGAGAGAGAGAGAGAGAGAGAGAGAGAGAGAGAGAGAGAGAGAGAGAGAGAGAGAGAAGAGAGAGAGGAGAGGATTAGTGAAGATATGACAAGCATTGTGATTGGTTGAGAAGCGTTCCAAGCCGTGCTAAACAAGTAATTTACAATCGGTAGGCTGGTGACGCAAAAATGTATTGAAATAAATAAATTGTCTGTGTTATGATTACAATAATTCCCCTTTCTGTCAAATTGTCTGGCAATAGCCTACAAGTGTAGCTTATAGATGTATAGAATATACAGTAATATAATGAAGATGTCTAGAATATACAGTAATATAATGAAGATGCATAGAATATACAGTAATATAATGAAGATGTCTAGAATATACAGTAATATAATGAAGATGTCTAGAATATACAGTAATATAATGAAGATGTCTAGAATATACAGTAATATAATGAAGTGGTATAGAATATACAGTAATATAATGAAGATGCATAGAATATACAGTAATATAATGAAGATGTCTAGAATATACAGTAATATAATGAAGATGTCTAGAATATACAGTAATATAATGAAGTGGTATAGAATATACAGTAATATAATGAAGATGTCTAGAATATACAGTAATATAATGAAGTGGTATAGAATATACAGTAATATAATGAAGTGGTATAGAATATACAGTAATATAATGAAATGGTATAGAATATACAGTAATATAACGACGATGACAGCTCTTACTTTCTCCAGTCATCACCCCCTGTGTGTATCTCTTGGGCAGCATCCCCATGTAACCATAGAAACTGGACTGCTGTACTGAGGGAGGACAAACGCAAACACAAAAGGCCTTTTCACACGGCATCGTTCGTAGCCCCGGGCTATCGTAGCCCCAGGCTAAGACTGACTCTGGGCTAGCTTATCCTGTGTTCACACAAGCATTTGTTAACCCTGGGCTAAGGATTCACACTGGTATACCAAAGCCCTGGGATAAGGATTCACACTGGTATTCCAAAGCCCCGGGGCTAAGAATTCACACGGGTATACCAAAGCCCTGGGATAAGGATTCACACTGGTATACCAAAGCCCTGGGCTAAGGATTCACACTGGTATTCCAAAGCCCCGGACTAAGGATTCACACTGGTATTCCAAAGCCCCAGGGCTAAGGATTCACACTGGTATTCCAAAGCCCCGGGCTAAGGATTCACACTGGTATTCCAAAGCCCCGGGATAAGGATTCACATTGGTATACCAAAGCCCCGGGGGTAAGGATTCACACTGGTATACCAAAGCCCCGGGATAAGGATTCACATTGGTATACCAAAGCCCCGGAGGTAAGGATTCACACTGGTATTCCAAAGCCCCGGGCTAAGGCTTCACATTGGTATACCAAAGCCCCGGGAGTAAGGATTCACACTGGTATACCAAAGCCCCGGGAGTAAGGATTCACACTGGTATTCCAAAGCCCCGGGATAAGGATTCACATTGGTATACCAAAGCCCCGGAGGTAAGGATTCACACTGGTATACCAAAGCCCCGAGCTAAGGATTCACACTGGTATTCCAAAGCCCCGAGCTAAGGATTCACACTGGTATACCTAAGCCCCGGGATAAGGATTCACACTGGTATTCCAAAGCCCCGGGATAAGGATTCACACTGGTATTCCAAAGCCCTGGGATAAGGATTCACACTGGTATTCCAAAGCCCCGGGAAAGGATTCACATTGGTATACCAAAGCCCCGGGGCTAAGGATTCACACTGGTATACCAAAGCCCCGAGCTAAGGATTCACACTGGTATTCCAAAGCCCCGAGCTAAGGATTCACACTGGTATACCAAAGCCCCGGGATAAGGATTCACACTGGTATTCCAAAGCCCCGGGATAAGGATTCACACTGGTATTCCAAAGCCCCGGGATAAGGATTCACACTGGTATACCAAAACCCTGGGGCTAAGAATTCACACTGGTATACCAAAGCCCCGGGGTAAGGACTCACACTGGTATTCCAAAGCCCCGGGGTAAGGATTCACACTGGTATACCAAAGCCCTGGGGCTAAGAATTCACACTGGTATACCAAAGCCCCGGGGTATGGACTCACACTGGTATTCCAAAGCCCCGGGTAAGGATTCACACTGGTATTCCAAAGCCCCGGGTAAGGATTCACACTGGTATTCCAAAGCCCCGGGGTAAGGATTCACACTGGTATTCCAAAGCCCCGGGGGGTAAGGATTCACACTGGTATACCAAAGCCCCGGGCTAAGGATTCACACTGGTATTCCAAAGCCCCGGGGCTAAGGATTCACACTGGTATTCCAAAGCCCCGGGCTAAGGATTCACACTGGTATTCCAAAGCCTCGGGCTAAGGATTCACACTGGTATTCCAAAGCCCCGGGCTAAGGATTCACACTGGTATTCCAAAGCCCCGGGCTAAGGATTCACACTGGTATACCAAAGCCCCGGGGCTAAGGATTCACACTGGTATTCCAAAGCCCTGGGGCTAAGGATTCACACTGGTATACCAAAGCCCCGGGCTAAGGATTCACACTGGTATTCCAAAGCCCCGGGGCTAAGGATTCACACTGGTATTCCAAAGCCCTGGGGCTAAGGATTCACACTGGTATACCAAAGCCCTGGGATAAGGATTTACACTGGTATTCCAAAGCCCTGGGGCTAAGAATTCACACTGGTATTCCAAAGCCCTGGGGCTAAGAATTCACATGGGTATTCCAAAGCCCCGGGGCTAAGGATTCACACTGGTATACCAAAGCCCTGGGGGTAAGGATTCACACTGGTATTCCAAAGCCCCTGGGGTAAGGATTCACACTGGTATACCAAAGCCCCGAGCGGACAAACACACATTCGACCAACATTCTATATCTGCCACGGGACCAATGATATAAGCAATAAGGCAATTTTTTTAAACACATTATCTGCTCTTGCTTCTAGCCTAGCTATTTGATTTCCAACAGTGATGGTTTGTATGAACCTTGCTGTCTGCCTTGCTAGACCTCGGAAAACAATGTTTATCACTTTTGAAAATGCCATCTCTCCCCCCCTGTACAGAGAATTCTGTGCACCGACGAGACGTAAACTTTTCTGACCCAGATGTCACGTCCTGACCATAGTAAGAGGTTATTTTCTATGGTAGAGTAGGTCAGGGCGTGACAGGTTGTGTTTTGTGTTTTTCTATGTTTTGTATTTCTATGTTTAAGTCTAGTTTTTCTATGTTGTTGTTTTTTGGGTTGATCTCCAATTGGAGGCAGCTGGTCCTCGTTGTCTCTAATTGGAGATCATATTTAGTAGGGGTTTTTCTTCCTGGGTTTTGTGGGTTGTTATAATTTGAGTAGTGTTTGTTTCTCTCTGCGTCACGGTTTGTTGTTTTTGTCATTCCAGTTATTTCTGTATTGCAAAGTTTCACGGAATTAATAAAATGTGGAACTACAAACACGCTGCGCTTTGGTCCGCTCCTTTCGACAGCGGTGACACCAGAGGCAAAATCATGAACCAATTATTATTATAACGGATTCAAATGAAACGTCAATAGAGAAGCTATGTAAACAGATTAAGATGTGGAACGTTTGTTGCCCTTTTCAGCTGTAGAGTTTGTGGCTTCAGTTGGCTAGCTGAGCGAGAAGACGTTAGCAAGCTACTACTACTGTTGCATAGCAACCGTTAGCAAGCTTGCATAGCAACCGTTACCAAGCTTGCATAGCAACCGTTACCACGCTTGCATAGCAACCGTTAGCAAGCTTGCATAGCAACCGTTAGCAAGCTAGCATAGCAACCGTTACCAAGCTTGCATAGCAACCGTTACCAAGCTTGCATAGCAACCGTTAGCACGCTTGCATAGCCCACCGTTAGCACGCTTGCATAGCAACCGTTAGCAAGCTTGCATAGCAACCGTTAGCAAGCTTGCATAGCAACCGTTTTTGTTAGCCATAGCAGCCAAAGTTTTTGGCATTGATTTCGTTTTTTTTCTTTTTCATCAGGTTTTTGGAAGGATGAAACAGTATTAAATGTCCTTTTTAAAATAGCGTGCAGAACGCAGCACAGGCATATACAAATTAAGTGAAAATGCAGTTTTTGTGATTACACAGTGAAAATGATATGCGTTTCCCCCCTCAAAGTCGGTGCTAAGCCAACTAGCCCAGGGCTAAGAGCCTCCTTCTCCCAGGGCTAAGAGCCTCCTTCTCCCAGGGCTAAGAGCCTCCTTCTCCCAGGGCTAAGAGCCTCCTTCTCCCAGGGCTAAGAGCCTCCTTCTCCCAGGGCTAAGAGCCTCCTTCGCCCAGGGCTAAGAGCCTCCTTCTCCCAGGGCTAAGAGCCTCCTTCTCCCAGGGCTAAGAGCCTCCTTCTCCCAGGGCTATAAGAGCCTCCTTCGCCCAGGGCTATAAGAGCCTCCTTCTCCCAGGGCTATAAGAGCCTCCTTCTCCCAGGGCTATAAGAGCCTCCTTCTCCCAGGGCTAAGAGCCTCCTTCGCCCAGGGCTAAGAGCCTCCTTCTCCCAGGGCTATAAGAGCCTCCTTCTCCCAGGGCTATAAGAGCCTCCTTCTCCCAGGGCTAAGAGCCTCCTTCTCCCAGGGCTAAGAGCCTCCTTCTCCCAGGGCTAAGAGCCTCCTTCTCCCAGGGCTATAAGAGCCTCCTTCTCCCAGGGCTAAGAGCCTCCTTCTCCCAGGGCTAAGAGCCTCCTTAGCTAAGGTGCAGTGTGAAAACGGTTAAAGAGACAGAGACAGAGAGCACGGAGTTAAATAACCAGGATGTCACATGTATTATTCAGTCGACTAAAACTAAGATTAAATAAATCGGTAGTCACTAGTACTACCGAAGTACATCGTCAAATAACATATCTCTAAAGGGAAGGCAACGGACAGGGAAGGGTTAGGGTGTTCGTGTGCTACCTGTACATCCGAAGGCGACCACCCCAACGGAGAAGAGGTTGACGACGTAAGCCTGTCTGGTAGTGAAGGATTCCAACCACACATCAAACACGCTGACAAACACCAGCGGACCCAGAGCAAACAGGTAACCTGGTGGGGGGAGGAGGGTTGGTTTACTGTGTGGTAACAACAGGTAACCTGGTGGGAGGAGGGTTGGTTTACTATGTGGTAATAACAGGTAAACTGGAGGGAGGAGGAGGGTTGGTTTACTATGTGGTAATAACAGGTAACCTGGTGGAGGAGGGTTGGTTTACTATGTGGTAATAACAGGTAAACTGGAGGGAGGAGGAGGGTTGGTTTACTATGTGGTAATAACAGGTAACCTGGTGGGAGGAGGAGGGTTGGTTTACTATGTGGTAATAACAGGTAACCTGGTGGGAGGAGGGTTGGTTTACTATGTGGTAATAACAGGTAACCTGGTGGAGGAGGGTTGGTTTACTATGTGGTAATAACAGGTAAACTGGAGGAGGAGGGTTGGTTTACTATGTGGTAATAACAGGTAACCTGGTGGGAGGAGGAGGGTTGGTTTACTATGTGGTAATAACAGGCAACCTGGAAGAGGAGGGTTGGTTTACTATGTGGTAATAACAGGTAAACTGGAGGAGGAGGGTTGGTTTACTTTGTGGTAATAACAGGTAACCTGGTGGGGGAGGAGGGTTGGTTTACTATGTGGTAATAACAGGTAACCTGGAAGAGGAGGGTTGGTTTACTCTGTGGTAATAACAGGTAACCTGGTGGGGGGAGGGTTGGTTTACTATGTGGTAATAACAGGTAACCTGGAGGAGGAGGGTTGGTTTACTATGTGGTAATAACAGGTAACCTGGAGGAGGAGGGTTGGTTTACTTTGTGGTAATAACAGGTAACCTGGAGGAGGAGGGTTGGTTTACTTTGTGGTAATAACAGGTAACCTGGTGGGGGAGGAGGGTTGGTTTACTTTGTGGTAATAACAGGCAACCTGGAAGAGGAGGGTTGGTTTACTTTGTGGTAATAACAGGTAACCTGGTGGGGGGGAGGAGGGTTGGTTTACTTGGTGGTAATAACAGGTAACCTGGTGGAGGAGGAGGGTTGGTTTACTTTGTGGTAATAACAGGTAACCTGGTGGGAGGAGGGTTGGTTTACTTTGTGGTAATAACAGGTAACCTGGTGGGGGAGGGTTGGTTTACTATGTGG
>NW_025549545.1:37500-40000 GCF_905237065.1 Salmo salar | reverse complement strand
CAGTAGTAGCTAGCCAGTTAGCCCTAACAGTACTAGTAGCTAGCCAGTTAGCCCTAACAGTACTAGTAGCTAGCCAGTTAGCCCCAACAGTACTAGTAGCTAACCAGTTAGCCCTAACAGTACTAGTAGATAGCCAGTTAGCCCTAACAGTACTAGTAGCTAGCCAGTTAGCCCTAACAGTACTAGTAGCTAGCCCTAACAGTACTAGTAGCTAGCCAGTTAGCCCTAACAGTACTAGTAGCTAGCCATTTAGCCCTAACAGTACTAGTAGCTAGCCATTTAGCCCTAACAGTACTAGTAGCTAGCCAGTTAGCCCTAACAGTACTAGTAGCTAACCAGTTAGCCCTAACAGTACTAGTAGCTAACCAGTTAGCCATAACAGTACTAGTAGCTAGCCAGTTAGCCCTATCAGTACTAGTAGCTAGCCCTAACAGTACTAGTAGCTAGCCAGTTAGCCCTAACAGTACCAGTAGCTAGCCAGTTAGCCCTAACAGTACCAGTAGCTAGCCAGTTAGCCCTAACAGTTCTAGTAGCTAGCCAGTTAGCCCTAACAGTACTAGTAGCTAGCCAGTTAGCCATAACAGTACTAGTAGCTAGCCAGTTAGCCCTAACAGTACTAGTAGCTAGCCAGTTAGCCCTAACAGTACCAGTAGCTAGCCAGTTAGCCCTAACAGTACCAGTAGCTAGCCAGTTAGCCCTAACAGTTCTAGTAGCTAGCCAGTTAGCCCTAACAGTACTAGTAGCTAGCCAGTTAGCCCTAACAGTACCAGTAGCTAGCCAGTTAGCCCTAACAGTTCTAGTAGCTAGCCAGTTAGCCCTAACAGTACTAGTAGCTAGCCAGTTAGCCCTAACAGTACTAGTAGCTAGCCAGTTAGCCCTAACAGTACTAGTAGCTAGCCAGTTAGCCCTAACAGTACCAGTAGCTAGCCAGTTAGCCCTAATAGTAGTAGTAGCTAGCCCTATTAACTTATTATGGGCTTGTGATCTATGGTATTGTAGGCAGGTAAACTTGCCAAAATTAAACACAGCATGTATTTATTAACGTATCGAGATAAAATATTGTATTCAGGCAACAGCTGAGATGTATATAGTCAACATTTCATCCCGAAGTCGGAGTATATTTTCTCTCGTTTCAGCTCAAATAATGGCCGCCGTTGATTTCAAGAAATGTTGCGTTATTTTTTTATTTCTTTGCAATACTTTCCGTTTAAGCTTGCATCAGAATGCATGTTTCAAAATATAAAATAAATTAAAATTCAAAATATGTACAAACGGAGTATACATCCCAGAAGTGCCTCTCCGTGAATTCGCATACTTGATTTGTACTCATACTCTGACCCTCCCGTGCTTCAATTTGGGCACTCGGAGTACGGTAGTATGCATTTTAATAAACACCCTCTGTGTGACCAGTCTGATAACCTGGAGGGGATTCAGAACAGAGGATGGACCAGGACCAGTCTGATAACCTGGAGGGGATTCAGGACAGAGGATGGACCAGGACCAGTCTGATAACCTGGAGGGGATTCAGAACAGAGGATGGACCAGGACCAGTCTGATAACCTGGAGGGGATTCAGAACAGAGGATGGACCAGTCTGATAACCTGGAGGGGATTCAGAACAGAGGATGGACCAGGACCAGTCTGATAACCTGGAGGGGATTCAGAACAGAGGATGGACCAGGACCAGTCTGATAACCTGGAGGGGATTCAGAACAGAGGATGGACCAGTCTGATAACCTGGAGGGGATTCAGAACAGAGGATGGACCAGGACCAGTCTGATAACCTGGAGGGGATTCAGAACAGAGGATGGACCAGTCTGATAACCTGGAGGGGATTCAGGACAGAGGATGGACCAGGACCAGTCTGATAACCTGGAGGGGATTCAGAACAGAGGATGGACCAGTCTGATAACCTGGAGGGGATTCAGAACAGAGGATGGACCAGTCTGATAACCTGGAGGGGATTCAGGACAGAGGATGGACCAGTCTGATAACCTGGAGGGGATTCAGGACAGAGGATGGACCAGGACCAGTCTGATAACCTGGAGGGGATTCAGAACAGAGGATGGACCAGGACCAGTCTGATAACCTGGAGAGGATTCAGAACAGAGGATGGACCAGTCTGATAACCTGGAGGGGATTCAGAACAGAGGATGGACCAGTCTGATAACCTGGAGGGGATTCAGAACAGAGGATGGACCAGTCTGATAACCTGGAGGGGATTCAGAACAGAGGATGGACCAGGACCAGTCTGATAACCTGGAGAGGATTCAGAACAGAGGATGGACCAGGACCAGTCTGATAACCTGGAGGGGATTCAGAACAGAGGATGGACCAGGACCAGTCTGATAACCTGGAGGGGATTCAGAACAGAGGATGGACCAGGACCAGTCTGATAACCTGGAGGGGATTCAGAACAGAGGATGGACCAGGACCAGTCTGATAACCTGGAGAGGATTCAGAACAGAGGATGGACCAGGACCAGTCTGATAACCTGGAGG